>NC_084987.1:14594286-14734286 GCF_963691925.1 Scomber scombrus
CCGATTAGCCTATGCTCACATCAGGTGGCAGCAGTGAGTCAGCTGCCTGTCACTCCTCACTGTGTTTACACTGAAATAAGAGAGGTTCAGTTGGGCCACTGATAACACTGCAGCCTGCTACCCAAAGGGATTTAGAGGAAGAGAGACACGTCCAGAAAGAGAAAAAAAAGAGACAGCAAAGCGGGAATGGAAGGATATAAGGATGAAGCTTAGGGCTATGTTTGGAACATTTTTGGATGGATAGATGGGTGACAAAAGGGAGAAAAGAGGCGAGTCAAGCTGATTCTGCAGTGGCCTTGGATTAGGAATTGGGCAAGATGGAGGGAAATACATCTGTAAAGGTAAGAAGAGGTCAAGAGATGAAGGATGAAGCCTCTGAGATGCTCATGGAGGCTGTGAGCACTGCACAATCAGGGGTTTGAGGTTGAGGGTTGGCCTCTTGAAGAGACAGAGGGATCATAACTTATTAAAGACATACAGGGTGGAGATATTTTAGGGTAGGCAGCTGAGCAGGCGTTTCTGTACTGTGTCGTGGCTGCTGTACCTTGACTTAAAAAACAGCAGTTACAGCAGCAGTGGGCAGTAGAGCAGAGATGAGGACATCGGTACAAACAGTCATCTGGAAAGCACAGATGCACTGTACAACGTCATTAGTTCCTGTGTGTACTTCTGTGTTATTTAGATAGCACTCTCCTATTGTCATAAAATACTATGCTTCACAGATTACATATATAAGTGAACAAGATATACATTACTAAAATCTGACTGAGAGTTTATAATATAGAAATGTTTTTAGGGGTTTATGAGACTAATAGGATTATGGGATTTTGCTGTAGAAAAGTGCAAAAGCATTTGATTCATTGATGATTCTTATGTGACTTTTGAATTGAGTGATGATGCCAAGATGATCATTTTTATAGACGTTTTATCCAAATTGTACATCATATTATCAAAATACTATGTTCTCTTCAACCTTACAACCCCCCCATAGCCTCTCTTTTCCCCTCACTCTTACACTCTCTTTTCTGTTATATAACCCGCCTGACGCAGCGCTGACTGCAGAGTGTGTGTGTGTGTGTGTGTGTGTGTGTGTGTGTGTGTGTGTGTGTGTGTGTGTGTGTGTGTGTGTGTGTGTGTGTGTGTGTGTGTGTGTGTGTGTGTGTGTGTGTAAGAAAGACAGACAGATTGAAGGCCTGGAAGCAGGGAAAGAGGGTATTTTTGTCGATTGGAATTTATCCCTCCATTATCAATCTCCATCAAAACATATTGAAGACTGAGGAAGAGCAGCAGTGGAGATACAGAACGCACAGAGACACAGTCTCTCTCTCTCTCTCTCACACACACACACACACACACACACACATATACATACACACACATCTATGACCCAGACAATGTGATTGTCTCTTGTTTCACTCACGTAGAACTATAAAGCGTTGCTAGGGCTAAACATATTACATAATCTTCTTTACGCTGTGTGCCTTAGCCCAACTCTAATCCATTCATCCATGTCTGCTACTGTAATGCACACATATGTACATGCACACACACACACACAAACACATACCACTAATCACTAAGATTTCTCAGGCTCTCTCAGGTCTAGTCAGCTGAGTGGGAGTAATGTGGCTGCTGTGTAATAAATAGGCATTACAATTACTGTAGGCCGTCAATATCCGGGGTGGTTGTGGTGAGGTACAGTAGAAGCAGGCTTTTATAATAATCATTTCCAGTGTCTCCATTTGCAGATGTAGATTTATGAAGCATACACACAAGTTGTGGTTGGCCTTGCCCTAAATATAACACAGCACTGTGCTGAGCAGCACTGCCTTGTCTAACCTAACCCGATATAGTAAATCACATTCGACTACCCCGAGTCCAACTCAGATCAGATAAGATACGAGTGACTGATTATCTTGTTTTCAACCATGATCTGTTTTTCTTACATCATTTTGTTGCAGAACTGATTATCAATTTATCAATTAATCAGTCGACAAAAGATTAATCAGCAACTATTTTGATAACCAAATAATTGTTTTCGTAATTTTTTAAGCAAATATCCCAAAAAGTATTTTGGTTTCAGCTACTTAAATGTGATGATGTCATGCTTTCTTTGTCATTTATTGTAGTAAATTGATTATTTGGGGGTTTTGGACTGTTGGTCAGACAAAATAAGACTTCATCTTTGAGTGTGAGAAATAATAAAATGCATTTTTTACAGTTTTCTTAAATTTTCTTGCATGAAGTAGATGTTCTTTTTCTTAGAGGAAACTATGTAATGTCTTTGAAAAAATGTTTTTTAAATTTTATTTCTAGTAATTAAACTGAAATAAGAATAGTAGCTCTCTTATGTTCCTTACGTGTCTGAGGAAGTTCTTCTTGCATTAGTAGTCCTAGTTTTTGTCACAAAGTGGGGCCCAGTGATTGGTATTCCACTTGACATAAACTAGAGCTGGTCGAAAGAATCACACACACACACAGACAGAGAGAGAGAGAGAGAGAGAGAGGGAGAGAGGGAGAGAGAGAGAGAGAGAGAGAGAGAGAGAGAGCTGTATAGTCAACAGCAGAAGTAGGTCTATGATTCCAACTGAATGATCCGAGGGCCGCAATAGATGAATGGTTTGAATGGAGGTCTAGTGTTTAGTCGGTGAAGAGCCATGCAGTGACACTCATGCAGAAAATTTGTCACAGGCACTGAGGACCTCCAGTAGCCAGTGGCTCTGCTTCAACCTCACTTCCCCCTTCTGTAAAGGGACTGTATGGGCGTCCTGAATGGAAGAACGAGTTGGACTGAGGGATGGAAAGGCCTACACATGTAGTCCTGGGATATCCACTTACCTCTGCAATATTGAAAGTATTTTAAATCTTATTTACTTCTAAGTGTTCTTACAAAGGACAATGGAGCCACAGTGTAACTACTTACTGCGCCTGAGTCTACAGTGCCACGATTCAATTTACAGGTTGCTTGGCTGGTTAAACTTTGATGAAAGCGTTGCGCAACAAAATAATGGTGTGTGTGTGTGTGTCTGTGTGTGTGAGGGGTATAGAGGAAGCTGCGGTGGCTGGGTCCTGTGCAGGCTGTCGGTGCGGTTGCGGCCAGTTCTTCCAAACAGAAGCCATTGTGCTGCTGCAGAGTGTGAGACCAGGAGAAGAGTTCAGTCTCACAGGCAGCTTTGTACAAGAAGGAAGGCGGCTTAAGGCTGTGCATTGGGATTGAAGTGTGTGTGTGTGTGTGTGTGTGTGTGTGTGTGTGTGTGTGTGTGTGTGTGTGTGTGTGTGTGTGTGTGTGTGTGTGTGTGTGTGTGTGTGTGTGTGTGTGTGTGTGTGTGTGTGTGTGTGTGTGTGTGTGTGTGTGTGCATGCGAGAGGGTAAGGAGGGCATACTGTGCGCAGTTTGTGTCACGTTGTGCTTGTATGCATTTTGTGGATATGTGGTGAGTGTGGGGGGGTCTGCTTGGGCTGCTGCTGGCGTCAACTTTGAGGGGAAATGCTAGTAAAGCTTAATAGGATTGAGATTCTTTTTTTAGTGCTACTGTGGAGTGTGTGAGATTTTTTTCCATGTGCATGCATGCACCCTCTCAGTGCCAGCTAGTTATTCTAATTGCTCTAATACCAGCCTTCATGCATGCACACACCATGAGTAGAGTGACTCACGTGCACAGTGAAACAGACTCTGTCACGTGTGCAGTGACATTGAGATTAAACCAGAAATATACTGTATTATCAGAATGATTCAAACTGGGAAAAATAGATGACAAGAAAAACATAATTTTGTGTCATACATCAAGTTTAAATGTATAAACACTTATAGAGAGCATGTATACAGACACACGAACACACATACACACACACACGAACACACACACACACACACACACACACACACACACACACACACACGTACACACACACAGAGCCCTGGCTTCATGTGCACAGTCAAAACAATACCTTACCCCCGCTAATCAGCAGTGCTGATGCACACAGACAGGCTTCAAAACACTCACACATACACTCAGCTCAGCTTTTTGTCTCCTCACTTTCACACATGAACTGTCAGCATCCTGTAGAAAGCTTGTATATTCAAAAAGTCAGCTTTCCAAGAACTGAGAAAAACAGTTTTTGTCTTTGTATGCTGGTATGTAGTGTGTGTGACACATTATAAAGAAGTGTCACGGGGGGTCCTAAGCCCATCAAATATTTCCCTCATGCAGGAGTAACTGATAGTAACAGAAGCAGAACTTGATGCGTAAGATTTGTGGAGGACAAAAATGGAAAGTGACATTGAATAGACATGGCCACACAGGCACAAAGCAATGAGCAAACCCGACACACTCCCCCCCGCCACCCTTCCTGACCCTCAACCCTCATTTCCATTTCTATGGTTTGCTCTCATCAGCAGAGGGTCTGTTGCAGCACTGTGACACCCGGTGAATTAACTATCAGAGCTCACAACCCATTCCTCAACCCCTTTGCCAGGCTGCATGTTATATAACAGACCCACTTTTGGAGAGGTAGGAAAACAGGATTGGAGAAACTAGACGCAGGAGAGAATACAGAGTAAAGAGGAGATTTATGGATGAAGAGGGATGAAACATTGATGTGCGGGAGAGTATGGAGATAATAAGGTGTTGGCAGGGGAGACTGGGCACTGAAGGAGAGGAGAGGAAATACAAGAGATGACCAGAGACAAAGGAGGGACGAAAAGGAAGGAGAGGAAGGCCTAGTAGTAGTCGTAGTAGGAGGAAGAGATGAAGAAGGAAAATGAGAATACACTCTTCAGGGAAATTTTTCTGTTCATCTACAACAGCAAGCTTGTTTATCAATCTCTCAGAAAGACTGCATCCCACACATGAGCGCACAGCAACAACAAGAAGTGTCCCCCAAAAACAAAAGCATAACTCATGTTAACTACAGACTGGACAGAGAGAAGAATCAAAGACAGCTCACTGACAATTAGGTCGCATTGATCAGCAGCAGGATTTGACTGATTATTCATTCTGTTGTCAAGAGTGTGAACACACCCAAATGAGAGCATGTGAACACAGACACACAAAAACACACACTTATTGAAGCATACATTGCGAGTGCTCCAAATAGGACTTTTATAGACAATGCTTGTGGCTTATTGACTAGCCTGCAACATAATTAAGTTATTGATAATGTTTGCTCATTTGTATTTATGCATGTGCTGCCTGCGCACGTGTGCTGTATGTCTGTGTGTGTGTGTGTGTGTGTGTGTCTGTGTCTGTGTCTGTGTCTGTGGTCTGTGTCTGTGTCTGTGTGTGTGTGTGTGTGTGTGTGTGTTGTGTGTGTGTGTGTGTGTGTGTGTGTGTGTGTGTGTGTGTGTGGTGTGTGTCTGTGTCTGTGTCTGTGTCTGTGTGTGTGCTGTAGATCAGGACACGTTCAGATGTGCAGGAGCTGCGCCAGTGGCAGAAAAAACTTAGAGAGAACCATGACATTGCCAAAACTGTCAAGCAATTTTGGGCCCGGCAAGAAAGCAGAGGTGAGAACCCACACACACACACACACACACACACACACACACACACACACACACACACCACACACACACACACACACACAGCACGTGCGCACACACACACACACGCGCACACACACTTACACACACAGACATGGTATCAGTGAATCCCAGGCCTGAGGCTTGCTGGCAATACGATACGATTGATTTTGAATTTTCTCCTGTGGCTGACAACAGCTGCTGATAGGCAGGAAGCCAACACATACACACACACACACACACACACACACGCTAGAATGCATATATATCAACCCATACAGCACTATTTATTCTTTATCCTTGCACTAAATGTTACCTGATTTATATTGTTTGATGTACTGTTGTCGTGTTTTATGTGCCTTGTAGGTGTCCTTGAGTGCTTTGAAAGGCGCCTTTAAATAAAATGCATCATTATTATTATTATTATTATTATTATTATTATTATTATATACACCGATATACAGTCACAGGCACACACACAGAAACCTGCAGGGATACAGTATACATCCCAAACAGAGGTTTGAAGTTGAAGCAGAGAGATGAGGACCGTAGTGACACAGAGAGAGAGAATGAGGGCAGTGACAATGATGGAGAAAGAAAAGAGACAGTTAGAGAGAGAGAGAGAGAGAGAGAAGAGAGAGAGAGAGAGAGAGAGAGAGAGAGAGAGAGAGAGAGAGAGAGAGAGAGAGAGAGAGAGAGAGAGAGAGAGAGAGAGAGAGAGAGAGAGAGAGAGAGAGAGAGAGAGAGAGAGAGAGAGAGAGAGAGAGAGAGAGAGAGAGAGAGAGAGAGAGAGAGAGAGAGAGTAGATGACGAGTGAAGGAGAGAAAAAAAATGTCTGCAGGGCTCTGGGGTGCTATTTGTGTGTGAGAGAGTTAGGGCAGAGGATGGGGGCTGGGGATGCATGTGGAGAAAGAGACGAGGGGGCAGAGGGAGGGAGTGAGATGGAGACAGAGAGGTATAAAATGATGAAATGTGTTGAGGCCTTTGAGTGTGTATGTGTGTATACTGTGTGCACACGCAAGGGACAGAGGAGAGCAGCTGAGAATGCAGGCTCATGTCCACTGTGACTGACGTAGAATTAGAGCTCAAGGAGAGTGACAAAATTTGTCCTTGGACACACACACTCACACCAGGTGCCAAAGGGTACATTGGGATAATTGTGGTTCAGGACAGCTTATGTAAAAAAAAAAAAAAATCTACATTATGATTTGATCATTTAAAAAAACACATTCAGAGGACACCCAAAAATACACTGGTGTATGGCTGATTTTGTTGTACATTTATTGTCCCAGTTGCCAGTAGCCATCCAACTACAACAGGACACACCTTTTGTTCTCCTTTTTGTTTGGTTTCCCACCCTTCTGCGTCACCTTACCAACACGTGTTCCAGTTGTGTGCGATTGAGTGGATGAAAACTAGTCAGCAAGTGGACAGAAAAGTAAAAATAGAGAGCTAAAAGTGATGGATAAATGATTGAAATGTACGGATTCTGCGACCATGTAAAACAACTAGAGGATACACTGTGTTTACAGTATTCATTCTCATTTTGGCTTTTGTTTGTGCTTTACCAAGCCCAAGGGGTAATATCCGTGTCTGTAGAAGTTAAATGCTCCGCTATGTTAACCAGCTTAACTCTAACTCTGTCTGTCAATTGGTGCCAGGCAGATATTGCACCAAAGATTTTAAGGGCTTTTCTTTTTGGGTGAAAATAGCTGCCTGTTCTGCCCGATAACAAGACGGTGAGAGTGGAACAGACTGAAATAGTAAAGTAGTCAACCAGAAAGCCCAAATCAACGAGCTGAATGATGCTATAAAACTCTGTAGAGCTGAAGGGAACTGCAGAGATGGGTGATTATTCTCTGTGGCACTACATATGACCCCTTTCAAATTCAAGAAGTCATGTAATCCGCTGTTTATATGAAAATATTGATTGTAGCCACTTTAAATGAAAGTGCATGTAGAAGATGACAAACACGCACCCTCTCCAACTTCCACACCAAAACTGGTCGTTTTTTGTCACACGCAGACAATGAACCACCGTGTCATAAACGCAGGTTGTTTCCACACTGACACATTCCACACAACAAAGGCACTCGCTGCAGCCGACGCGGGCCGACGAACATTCTTCCACTGGGTTGCCACAGCCACACTGTGCTGCTGCTGCTGCTAACTGCTGCTACCTCTACTGCACCACGACTGCTGACCTGACATTCTAGCAGGGGGCCTGGGGACGTGTGTGTGTGTGTGTGTGTGTGTGTGTGTGTGTGTGTGTGTGTGTGTGTGTGTGTGTGTAAGAGTATTTGAGAGTATACAAGAGTGTCTGCCCAGACTGTTGTCCTCATTGGAGGCCATTTTATGACCTCTTCAACTGAATCTGAAATGGATGAGAATGGGAGTGAATCAGAAATGTAGGATATAGGGGCAGGGAGGTTACAGACAGAGGGAGTGACGGAGGGAGGCAGGGAGTGGAAGAGAGTGCTGCTGAAGTTGCAGTTGGTTTTGCCTGTTTGTTGTTTTGGATGTAATGAAGCGAGCACTGCTCTCTGGCGCTGAGATAAACCTACGTTAGGGACAGAGAGGCATAGAGAGGGTGTGTTATATAGAGGAAGAAATTATTCAGGGAAGCCCCCTCCCTACTGTATACACGCTCTTTAAGTCGATCCAGCAACAGCTGCACTCATCTCGTTTGACCCAAGGAGACCAGCATGCGATACATCTACTGCCATTTCACATTTCACAGTCTGAAATCAGAATTAGTCAGAGATGGATAGGGAAAAAAAATAAGGCAGAGCAAAGTGAACCAGAGAGCAGACACACACTGATACTTCAAGGTCAAAAGGTCATGGCTCATTGGACAGGTGCAGCTCTCAACAGCTCATGAATCACCACATGACTGTCCTTGACTCTAGCCTAACATGTTAGATGTTTATCATCGGTCAAAGAGTAGTCAGCCAACTTGGAAAACACGTTTCCCCTTGATGGTATTAATAGTAATGTCTACTCGTATAAGAATAGCAATTCATGTTGTTGTCAATGGTATCATGAGATGAAGCAGTTACATAAACATGTACGTCATTACAGTTATTAGTCCCATGTCTGGCTAAAGTTTCTTCCTCATTTATTATAAAGAACTCCACATTATATTTATAGATATATATATATATATATATATATATATATATACATATGTTATATATATATATATATATGTTATTTATAACAAGCTATAATAATAAGCCCTTTATAACACTTGACTCACCACCACAGTTACAGTCATTAGTGCGTCAGTCAATTCAAACATCTGTCGCTGCCACCAGTTACAATCCGGATTGTGGCTTTTGTCATGGTGTAAATGGCCGAATGGTGTAAATTGCCGAATGTACAGTAGTGGTCTATTCAACATAGTATCACCTCTATCCATGTCAAAGCCGTTGCCTTTTCACAAGCAGATAACAAAAGGCCACCACAAAAGCCTTGCAGCTGGCACGGAGAACAAGTGTCAGTAACTGGCTGAATCATGATATCTTTAACAGGTTCTCAGTTTTTCAGCCCAGGCCTTATTAAAATGTTGTTTTCTATCATTTATACTTTAATGGAGCAAAACTGATTTTTTTTTTGAGAGAGAAACCAACTGTACCGTCATTCAGGCCTTTTAGGATAGCAAAACTGATTTTTCAAGTCTGTCCTAAAACAATAATCAGGTGCCCAAATGTACACTTTCATTGTAAGCGAGGGGGGATAAAATCAGCTCTCCTTTTGTGCAAAACTGTGGAAGATGCCTCACATTATCTTCTAATAAACCTAAAACGAGGACTGTGGATGTTGTCCATCACTTACATTGTAAGCACATTTGGGGAGGATCCCCAGTATGAGCGGGAGGAATGAACACAGCAAGAAATACCTATTTCAATGTTGACTGTTATTTTGAAAAGTTGTTAATCTATCCTTTAACATGCAATTATCAATACAGAAAGCTTGTGGTATAATTACATGTAATTTACACATGTCTGTGTAGTTTTGCAAATAAAACAAAGGGTTGCAAAAAGGATTTTTTATCTAAAAGGATAATTATCCATTTGTACTTAAAAAGTAATAATTTGCAGAATAAAGTCTATAAAACCTGACAGAAAAAAAGCTTTAGCACAACATTTAAGGATCCAGCTGATCATTCCGTGAGCATTTTAATTTCTGTGTAGCAAAATGTCATAATTCTCTTTTTACAGTCTGTCAGAGAAACAATGAAACCTATTTGTATTAAGGATGCAGCTCTTCTTTGTCTCCAGTTGGCTCGGCCATCACAGATCTTCCAGAAAGCCCTCTGACGGGCAACCACTTGGATGTGTCCATCCAAGTGGTTTCTCCTACCCCGCAGAGCACCGTGGCCCACACTCCCACAAGCCAGATGACCCCTGAGGGTGGTGAGTGGCTGACCCCCAGCCTCCACACTGCTGCACAGACTGATCTCCAGCCTCAGCACCATCAC
Source organism: Scomber scombrus (assembly GCF_963691925.1). Taxonomy (NCBI): domain Eukaryota; kingdom Metazoa; phylum Chordata; class Actinopteri; order Scombriformes; family Scombridae; genus Scomber; species Scomber scombrus. The sequence goes on from NC_084987.1 coordinate 14,604,287, forward strand.
TGATTCATTTCCTGGGGACTCACAACCTGACCTCATCTGCCGGTACTATTAACTTAAATCATTAGCTATGTCTACAGACTTCTTTTCGTGTTTCGAGGCTGTTAAACTCTGTTATGTTGATGTCAAACTGACTGAAGTGCTCAGTCAAACAAGCCATTAAAAACCCCTGTAACCAATTGAACATGGATTTATGGTTTAATATCCGTGTCTAATTAGTTGATTGCTTTCACTGCCTTTTTGATGGATCACTTCCCTTCACCATATAGTACGTTTCACATATTATATTGTCGGGAGTAAAACCTCTGGTGCGCTTGTAACAGACTGTTACCTCTTAGCACCTCCAGCTGATGACTCACTGGAAGATAACCAAATCGTATTTCCTTTACTTGTCATTTCCTTTCTCCTGAGCAATACATATCACTCCACAGAAGAGGATGTAGTGTTTCCATTCATGCCAGGATTTGAGGCCAGAAAGAAAGGTGACTTGTGGTGCAGTGCAGCACGGTCTATCCTGTTTATCAGGAAAGGAAATGACTCTGTCCGGGAAACGGAGGATAAAACGTGGGTGATTGACAACTATCTGACAGAGCAGCAAAAAGGAATGTTTAATATCCAATATCCTCCTTAGATCTTAACAAGTGATATAACCCTGTTATATATTTTCTTGAGTTTGTAGTCGCATGTTAGCCTCAGTAAGGCAAGTAGGACATATTGTATACGATATTCAACAATAAGTATTTTAACAATAGTATATGTATTTAATGGAAATGGAGATGGAGGTGATAATTGTCACAGAGGAAAAAAGAGACACATAATCTGTTGTGTGGGACTTTATATTTAGATATTCACAGTTAGAATATTTCTATTTTTCTAATATGGTTTCTGCTTGTTGTTCCTAATAGTGAGACATACTGCATCGCAGTATATGTCTGAGTCCAGCACCTTGAGCTGTCTGACTTTGTGGCTGTTAGTGAACAAAAATCATCTTAAATGTCACGATCAATGATAGAAAGTTCATGAAATTTGACTTGCAAAAATATTAAGGATAAAAAGGCTGCCTGCTGCTCAACTGACTGTGGTTTGTGCTTCTTCATGCCAACTCAAAGGACTGTGCAGGTCAAAAGTGTCTTCTCCTGACTCTGTGTCGATTAAGCTGAGTGAATAAAGTGCACTCCTGGCATATTTCCACCACTATTTGCTTCCAACGACGCTGAGTGGCTACTTGTGGTTCCCTCTCCAGTGTCTCTGCAGAGCAGCAAGGCGGTCTTGTGACGGACGGCTTTCATGACCACCCCAGTCACTGATGCACAGCATCTCACAGTGAGGCATAAGGAGAGTCATGTATCATCTTTTGCAGGTATGCGGATGCCTGGGCGACAGCTGCCTCTGGGTGACGTGATAAAGCAGCCCATTTCATTCTTGGGGCATCTGATAGTGCAGCCAGCTCCATGGAGTCTGGCAGCACTGGGCCCAACTGAAACTGGATCACACGGCAGCAGGAGGGAGTGGGCACCAGGCTGTCGGAGCAAAGCCAGATAACAACTGGCTCTGAGCTGCGATTCCAGGCTGAAAGTGGAAGTGTAAAATACAACTGTGTTTACAGATTTATATCCTGGTGTTGAGACAGTAAAACTGAAACATTTTAGCCTTGTCTTAACATACGAGGTGGAATAAAAAAAGATATACACTGGTATATTTTTAATCTGAAGCTCTACTGGAAAATCTTTGCATGATTTACAGTACAAAAAACGCCTTATTTATCTTTTACACAGCCCCTCATCTCAGCCTCTGTCTTAAACAGGCTGTTTTACCTCCTGTCACTTTGAGGCCCCCCTCCCAAGGAGTTTACGCTTTTCTGATTGGCCAGCTACAATAAGTTGCATCTTCCAGTGGATCTGGACATTACATCAACAAACTATGAAACAAATCCGAATCTGACCGTTTATGGGCATGCACAACTAGCCATTGTCAGCTCTGGTACTTGTTTTGGATGTATGCAGCATGCCAAATGTTCTACAAACCTCTAAAACACATAGGATGCCCTATATGACCTTCATTATTGAAGGAAAAACATAGTGAAGATGACAGAGATTAAAGTTCTCCATTGCTACAACAGATTTCCGTCATTTGGAGTCAATAGATGACATTTATGAGATCAGTGTAGATGTCATGCCAAGCTCATTAACTATGATCTGTCTGCTGAGAACACCCTCATGGAAGTGATAGGCTATTTGGCAATACTTCATTGTAGAAACAAAGAAAATTCATTAACGCAAGTAATTTGGTGTTGTCAAAGTCATTGTGTTAAGCTGAAATGGAATCCATATTCTGTTAGTGTTCAGATGCTGCTGGAGCCTTCTGTAATACCCAAGCAATATTAGTTACAAGGCTCCAAACTCTCCCCTAATGAATGTTTATAATTGTTTGTCTATCATCATTTGTTACATGTGCTGCACAGTAAGAGTTCTGTAATGTCATTGTTTTGAAAAATGACATTAAAGCTCTTTGAACTTTGATATAGTAATAAAGTCAATGATCACTCAAAATTACCAGAACATTTTTTATTTTACTTTGTAGCATTTCAAACATTGTGCAATGTGCATCCAGGCCAATACAGTGGGTTAAATATTGCTGAACCTCCGGCACATTTGATCACTCGTTCACAGGCCACACACTTTGCATCTTCATTGTTCAATCTTTTGAAGTATTTTAGCAAAGCTGTTGGTAGATATCATGTTGTGTTAACTTTATTTAGACAACAGATGAATTTGGTGGGCCAAAATGGAGTTACAGTACTGGCGGTCATGCTCAATGCAACAAGATCAGAAGTCGCTGTGCTTTGAATTCATGGCGCTTTGTGTTTATTGATTGCAATAAACTTTGAGTGTGTGCACACACATCTGTCACATTTTTTAAAGAGGAAACTATAGGCCTACATATTGTCTAAATATATTTAAATATGTTCTAAATGGGGTTTTTTTTAATGCTTTTCCCATTTTCCTGTTATTTTGTTTCTTGGGAAAAGGGAAATGGTTTGGATTGGTATTCCGAGGAATCCTGTTTACCGGGGTTAGTCCTCGTGTGTGTAGGCTATTAAAATAAATGTTCCATTGATTTTTGTAACGTAGCCAGCAAACCATGTAGCTTATGCAAAGTTCACATTTAGCCTACTTGTCCTCGCGGTGACAGAAACAGCTGCACAGACAACTTTATAGGCCACATGTAACCTCCTCTGTGTTTACAGCCCATCCTGTAAGGGCTATGATAATAGCCCTTTCATGTAGCCATACTTTGGCTTTCCATCCCAAAATGCAAAGTTTGGTAGCGCCTACAGAATATTATCATTGCTTCATGTCTTGAAAATCAGCCTTCCCTCTAAAAAAAATTCAGTCAAAAGATTTTTTTGCTTTAATCCCTGAGTTTGTTTTTGGTTTTTTTAAATCATGATTTTTGCCTACAGTTCTATACATTCCAGTGTATTTTAATTAAAAGCCAATGAATAAAGAGAGACAGTGTCTTTATTAAAAACAGACAGGTGAGAAATTAAAGGAAAAAACAACTTGTTGGACCACCAAAATCTCAATTGAGGGGAGATCTGGTGACTGTGAAGGCAATAGCATACGATTTACATCATTTCCATACTCGTCAAACTTATGGATGGGGGAATTGTCATCCTGGAAGATAATACTCATCAGGATAGAAATGCTTAAACACAGTATAAAGGTGATCACTCAGAACAACTTTGTATTGATTTGTAGAGACTCTTCCCTCTAAGGGGACAATTAGACCAAGCCATGCCAGAAAATACCTCCCACAGCACAACAGAGCCACCAGATCTCCTCACTGTAGGGGTCAAGCACTTTGTGCCGCTTTTTCCTTTAATTTGTCATCCATCTGGTAGTTGTCCAACATTGAGCACTGACAACTGTAAGTGTGGGATGTCCTGTCTTGGTCATAAATAACCAAAGTTAAGGACTCTTTATCAATGTGTTCTATCTAATGATATATCAACTCTCAAATATCAATACTGTTATATGCCTCAAAAATCCAGTCATCAGAATTCATGTATGTAGGGGGGAAAGAAGCCACATCCAATAAAAATTAACTACAAACATGACACTTTTATTGAACTTTTTTTCCTGAATTGGTTACAGAAACAAGAGAGTTAACTGTGTTTTTTTTTTTCTTTCATTTTTCTAATCAGGGGAATCAAGTTCTATACATAGGCATGCTGCGTCACTGCACAGTCACAGCTGTGAAAACCAATATCACCCCTGTCAGCTGCCCTGATGGAACAGTCTGAAGGCAAGACAAATCAGGAGACGACAGGCAAAGACATGTCAAACCCAGGGAGGGTGGGTGTTCAACGGGCTGCCCAGGGGATGACAAACGTAACATATAGAAGTTTTGTGCAAAATGTCACCACAGTCTATTTGATTTTAAACCCAGAGACGATATCAGTCAGAAGATTCTCTTTTTTCCCCTCCAGTCTTCAAGCTAACATAGGAAGTAATTATTAGGTCCAGTTATGATGGCATATAGTTCCTTTTCGGGGAATCATATGATGTTGGACCATTTCCCCTGACTTTAATCTCTTTGCTTCTCAAGAACCAGCTCTCTTTTGTGTTTAAGAAAGCACAGACATTAAGTGTGTCATCTGATATACACTGAAATTATGATTGCTGTCATATGACCTTTACATAAATAGAGTTAGTATTCAAAAGTACGTCTGAGAAAGGTCTTACATGTAGAAATGGTGATAAGCATGCACAGAAAGGTAGTCGACGAGTGCAAAATCTACGAAGTCACATGTTATTGTTTGTTTTTTTTGTACTCCATATTGAGTGAAAACATCACAAGAATTAAAACCTCAACCCTCCCCCCAGCTCTGACTGGTCTCCAGAGCTTTGTCTCCTTACTTCTGACCATCCAAAACCCTAAGGACAGTTCTTCCTGGGCTATGGCGCACAGATCTGGAGACGTAGCCTGTTTATGACCAGGGTTTGCCCAAACAGAGCCTGACGTAGCAGGACAACCTCTCTTTGGGCATGGAGCTGCCCTGTCAATACCAGTCCTATTTTAAATAGCCAGTGGGTAAGACATAAACATACAGCAGCAGTCAAGGTTTGACCCTCAGTCTTTTCTTAGTTGAGTGTTGCTGCAAGACCAGGTGTCACCACCATGACTATTGGTGGGCTTGAAGTTAGTTTATTCAGCCCTCTCTGATCTGCTTTTCATGATTTTCCCTAAAAGCATCACAGAATAAGTCATTGTTTACTGCATGAAGTGCCAAAAAACTATTCACAGCCATTGTCATTTTTCTGTGTTTGTATCCCCATAACTGTTGTTGTGAGTCTTGACTGATAATTATGCTCCTTGACCATTAATCAAACAAAAAATAAAAGCATATTTAGTGTTGGCAAAACATTTTCAAAATGCTAGTTTAAAAAAAAAGACACCAGTAAGAGAAAAATGAAAGCATAATGAAGCAGCAAGCAAATGTATGAACACAAAGCAAACCAGTTAAAAAAAAAGAATAATAAATCTGATAAAAAACAGTTTGCAGTAGTCACTGCTCCAGTGGGTCATATGACACTGGTGTCTAAACTCAGCCTACAGTTAAAAAAAAGTAATCGAGCAAGCAAAGCTTTACAGCACTACTATGTACACAGCTTCTCAGGTGAAAGAGAGAGCCGGTGTCATGATGAAGGGAAAGGGCGTGAAACAGAGACTCCAGTGAAACAAGACTCCCTCTTGGCACAGAGAAATCAGCTCGCCGACCACAGAGAGACAGGAGGAGGGTAAAGAGGAAGAAGAGGAGGAGGGAGAGACGCTTCACCAGATAAAGAAGACAACCACACAGAGCGGAGCAGCACGGCCGCTCCCCCCCAAATCATGCACAAACACACAGATGGACCAGGGAGCCATTTTCTCTCACAGATCGGAGGCTGACTGAAGGAAGTCACAGAGCTTTCACTTTGCATAGACTCCCCTTGGACCCTCTTTTGCTATCTCTTTTCTCCACCCTCCTCCTCCTCCTACTCCAGTCCTCCGCATGAGCTTATGTTTGATCTCCCTCTTTTTACCTTGCTCTGTAAATGCAATCTTTCTAAGGCTCTAGGATATCTCCACACACCAGCCACCGCTCTAAATATAGTCAGCCGCTCACAGTTTGACTATTGTATCTGTATTAATGCTTGTCAGTGTTGTTTCTGCACTCCTGTGCCTCACTCGGAAGTTGTGTGGAGGAGTAGTACGAGAGAAATTTAGCACCAGAAAGCAACCTTAACTGAATTTTTCCATCAACTCCCCAACACGCAGAATATCACAACACATACACACTTAAACACAGATAGAGGAACAAAGAACAGGAGACCATTTCATTTCCTTGCTCCTTTTCCTGCTGATATAAAGTGACAGTTTCTCCTGGCTGGTTCAAACCGCCAGTGGCCACCGGAGATGTGGGAGAGCAAAGCAGTCTGACCTAGATTCATGGACCAGCGCCTCCCCACTGATGACTGATGACCTCCTCATCCAATCAGAATCCATTCTACTCCATCGTATATCTAACAGCAGTTCATTAGCAGCTTGTAGTCCTGTTCAGGTGCTCCAGGCTGCTTTTGTTGCATCTGTGGCCACAGGGACTTCGCTGCTGATCACAGTTCGGGCTTCACAGCTTGTTTCACATTTTTGTGTCCATGCAGGTGGTAGGATGAGGCAAGGTGAGAGAAGTTATGTGTTATATTCACAAACGGTGCAGAGAAATGCAGGCTGGAAACAGAGATTGGGATAGAGGAGGAAGCCAGAGGGTTGGGGGTAACAGTCTGGAGAGGGAAGGCTTGTTGAGGTGACAGAGTTGAGATGCAGGGAATACACACACACACACACACACACACACACACACTCACTCTCTCACATCCTGCACATACACACCCACAGAGGCTGGATTCTTTTTGAGAGGGCGGTGCTCGAGCTGTACAGTTGCCCATGTGCTCTGTCTTCACCTATGCTGTGGATGGATGGAGGACAGAGCCAAATGTTTCTACTTGAGCACCAACATTGTGAGGAGCAGCAGAAAATGCATCCTGACTGGCAGGACGAGAAATAGAACAGAAAGAGGGAAAAAAGGGATAGATTTCACAGTTTTCAAGGATGCTTTACAGTGCTATAGTCTCAGGAGAGCAAATTAAACAAAAAGAATACTGCATGTTGGTACTTTCAAATCTGCATGTTTTTGTTTCACTTGCTGGTCATATTTCAAGCTCTTTTTTACCCTTCTATAAAGATTTGTGTGCTAGAAGAGCTTCAGAAAACTTTAGCTCTGTCCTCCATACCTTACATTCTCTCAGTCTCACACACACACTCATACAGTAGTTGATTGGCACAAAGTCAGTGCTCAAGTCCCCAGTCTGTACACAGGGTGAAAGGGCCCTGTTGGCACCTATGTTTTAAGTTCATTCCAACCAGGCTGGCCCCTCATCCTGGACCCTTCCCTCCTCACCCTCTCCATCCTCTTCATTTTCTACCACACATCCTCTGTCCAATCCTCTCGCTCACCACAACTGCCTCCCCGTGTAGGTTGGAGGGGCAGAGGGGACCTGTCGGAGAAGGAAAGGGAAGCAAATTAAGTTTGTAATTGAAAAACCTTTTGCAATACCAGTATTTATTCACACATGCGTCTTTATACACACACTTTACTGCTTGTCTATAGATTTATCCATTGTTTATAAGAACCAAAATACATCTCTGACTGCCTTTTACTTTAATATAAACCTTTCTTGGGTGATCTGGTAGATGTCAAACTGATTTTAAGGCAAACCATCGAGAAGCAGCTTTTCTCTAAGCAGCTCCGTAAAGCTGGAACAAAACTCCAGATGACAAAACACCTGCCCCTACTCTTACCATCTTTAAAACTTTATTATGCTCTCCACTGCTTTTATAGAAGTCTTTTTCGGGAAATAATCTTATTTGCACACCTAAAGTTCCACACTGGTAAGAGGATTCTGTTACCTTATCAGAGCCAGGCTAGCTGTTTTCCCCTGGTTCCGGTCTTTCTGCTAATCTAATCTAACCAGCTGATGGCGGCAACTCAATATTTACCATAGAGACATTAGAGAGTCTTCTCATCTCTCGGCGAGAAAGTGAATAAGCATATTTCCCAAAATGTCAAACTATTCTGTTAACTGTACCGGACACACTTCGACCATTATCCACCTTACACTTGCATCTGATGCTCTTTTCTATTTAGTACGCTGTGCTGTTATCTTCTTAAACTTATTTTATCCTTTTAAAATGCTGTAATTTTTATTTAATGTCTTTTTTGACTCCTGCAAGCACTTCCCTTTGAAAACGAATCATGCCAGATAAACACATTTAGTTTGCCTTTCAAATAGATGTACACAGAACCACAAAGACAGCTCTTGCAAACTAAGGATATTTTTTTGCAGAGCGGCTCAGAAGGAGTCTTTACATTCCCTTGGTCCGCTAAATTAGCATGACTGAAAAGTTAAGAATGGAGACTACAAAAACTTCAGCAGTTTTTAGCCGCCAGTGGTGTGTGAGGTGTTGTGCAGTTGTACAGCAGCTAAATTCATAACACAATGGCTGGAAAGCGGTTCACCTGTGCCAGCCAAAGTGTCCATTCATCCCGCATAATGAAGGGCATGACAGTTGCATCATTCATCCCGCATAATGAAGGGCATGACAGTTGCATCACTCAGTGGACAGATAGCATTGCAGCTTATTAGACACACAGGAGCACATGGAGGCTCCCTCACACTCACCCATACACAGATCAATGTCAGATGAGTGACCACTCGTGACTAACCCGTCCATGCATGTCCCTACAAAAAACAGTGCACACAGGCCTGTGGACATGCACATGCAGATGCATAGTGCGCACACACTCACACCTCTCCCTCATTCTTGTGCAATGGCGTACGGTCTGGAACGCACAAATGTGGATGCAGTCTTGTCGGAGCGGACGAATGAGAGAGCGGCATGTAAGCGGCGTGTACCTGTGACTGGGAGGATGTACTCACCGCTCCCCCATTCAGGATCATGGTCATTTCGGTGGGCTGGTAGACATTGCTGCGGAAAGGAGCGCTGGGCCTGGCACCAGTGTTGCTGTTGTGTTGCCCGGCACTGCTACCGCTCCTCAAGCCTGGAATGGAAAAGACTGAGATTACTCACTGTGACTCACCACATCACGGTCTCTCTTGAAGAAACAAACACTCGCTGTGTAATGTTGCACCAGAGAAATTTCCTCCTGTGCTTATTCATAGCTACACATGCAGATTTTTCCTGATGTTCTATTACTCACTTTGGCCTACATTCTACCTACAGTCTGTCCACACATATAACGCCTGTCTGCTCTAAAAAAAAATTGGATGATACTGTACCTGCAGTGTTCTCGTCACTGTATCCGTAGCCCTGGTTCTCCACAAACTGCCTGTGAGAGAGGGGGATATCTTCATCAAAGCTGGTCTCCCTCATCCGTGTCGAGTTCTGGGAGGTGTCAAAGTAATCCGGGGCAGTGGGCTGTGGCGGAGGTCTCAGGCAGATGTGGGATTCAGGAATGGCGTGGAAGATCAGCAGCAGCCAGCCCTGAGCTACTAAAGCGATGGCCAGTGCCGGGTCATTCCAGTCTGGAGACCTCCCCAGCCAGGCATTGCCATACAGATAGAAGCCCACCCAGGCCACCCACAGCAGCAGTGACAGCAGACAGCTCACCAGCAGCCAGATGGCATTGCAGCGCCACTGAGGTGTCTTCCCACACAGAGCCAGGGAGGCAGCAGTCAGCGCAGCTAGTAGAAGGGCTAGCACGTAGCTGCAGGCTAGTGAGAAGTCCAGAGGCAGGTACTGACAGGCAGCTCGTCCCTCCCTCAGCACGGTCAGAAGTAGCCATTCGGCAGCGATGATGCCCTGCACAGCACTCAAACCCAGCGCCAGGCCTGTTAGGGCACAGCCACCAGGGCTCCGGCGCTCCCGGCCCAGCCTGCGTAAACGGACACCCTGCACCAGCAAGCAGGAGAAGCAAACAGCAAAAAGGAGACCCCACAAAGCCCTGCGGAGCAGACATAATGACTCATCCTGCTCAATCAGGTAAGCAAAGCTCAGGCCAAACAAACCAAGGATGCCCAGGAGAAGCAGGAGGATGGGTCCAACGCCACTACGCTTCTCAGCCTCACTAATGTGGTGTAAGCGGCACAGCAGGACTAAGGCTAACAAGAGGGCAGCCAGCACCCCACCAGCAGCCACTGACTCGACAGCCACACCCCATATGGAGTCCAGGTCACAGAGGAGGGTGTAGGGACGCACAAGGCCCCAGCCACAGCCTCTTGGGAGATCCTCAGAGTCATCCGAAGCTTGACTGTTGGCACGATGGGTAACAGTCAGCAGCAGCAGGAGAAGGACTGGGTGGAACGCCATCTCTGAGAAAATCAATAAAAGAGAGGAAAGAATGAGATGATGCAGACAATAAGGGGCAAAGAGGGAATATGGATAAAGTAAAATGAGTTTAGAGAAAGGGAAGAGAGAAAGAGAATGAAAAGTGAGTTATTCTGGTCATAAATATTTGGAAAGCAACAAAGCTGAGCAGTCAGTTATTCACTCAGCAATCATCTGCCTGTGAGTGACAAAACAGACAATCAGCCACTGCTGTGTTTTAGAGAGGAAACAAAGGACAGTGGTTCACACAGGGTGAATGACTGAAGCCTTCCCAAACACAAAACACACACACGCATCCTGTTTCACCAATACTAAGAGCCCTGCTTATTTGTGAACCTTTTAAAGGCTTTAAAGGTTTCATTTTGCAAACCCCCTCTAATAAACAACACACACAGAAGAGAAACACCAACAAATCCTGAAAAGCCCAGAGAAGAAGCCTCCAGTTCATTCACAAAGACATAAGGTCAGAGTCAGAGCACCTGCAGTTTTTTTGCTGAGAGTTCAGAGGTGTATGATATGTCCAGTCTTGTCCAGTGAACCGGCTGCTGGAGTACTGACAGGAGAGCTGCAGCATCATGCATGTTTTAATGAAAAAACAAAGATACAGGGAAGGGGACTAGTGCGTACAAGCAGTCCTACTCACTATCAGGCATCTAAGGGCATCTAGCAAGGCGTGAGCCAATGCATAATACACTGCATGAAAATACACCGTGCCTGGAGCACAAGCACAAACACTCGTACTTTGGAGAGAAGCGTCCCAGTGAAAAAAAAACACTGTGAAATCAATGCTGTCTAAGTCTACCTTCTCCTTTATTCATCACAACTGTCAGACAGGCACACACACACACACACACACACACACAAATACACATTCTTCCATTTCATTGTGGTCTTTGCTAGGATAATCAGCACTGTCGTTTCACCTGACAAGCTGTGAGTTTTATGGGAGGTTGATCTGTATTTAAAGCAAACACAAAACCAAACACACACACACACACAAACACATTTTCTTGCCAGGTTACTGTCAACTGTCTCTCCGCTACATCACTAAGCTTTCAGAAATTCTTTCCAAGCTAGCTCATACATTAGTGTTTTAAACAATCTGCTTCCATAAAGCGCACACACACACACACACACACTCATTCTCTCCCCACTCTCTTTTTGTGCCTGAAGCTGCACTTTGGATTGTTTATTTCAGGGGACTGTCAGACTCACTGTAGTTTTGACATTAAAAAATCTTCCGGAGTCCACAAATAGACTGTGTCACAATATTTACATAACAAATAAAGGACACTGGATATCCTCAGCTTCAAATTCTCTCTCCATATGCCAGTAAATAAGCGAGGGATATGTACATGGCCAGGCCATCAGGGAAAAGAGCTAGGTTTAGATACACACAAGCCAGGGCCACAGGTCACACACAGTCCTTCCAGCAAGCAGCTTAAATGGGGCAGACGGTGAGAGACAGAGACAGAGCCAGGCTTATGCAGCCACTAGATACTATGATTTTTCTTTATCACAAGGTAAATAGGAACAAAGGTGGGAGGAGGTGAGGAAGTAAGGAAGATTTGCAGCAAATTTACTTAGACAAGGCTTGTTTATAATTGTATGATTTGTCTTTTTCAAGAATGTACAGTATTTTAGGATAAAAGGTGCACTTTTGCAAAAGAAAGGGCCATGAAAATGTTAACAAAAACATTATTAATCTAACATTAATAATGGACTGAGCTCGTTTTGAATAAGACAGTAACTACAGAGAAATTGTTTCATACACACACAAAACACATACTCGCATGTACACACAGATCCTGACTGCATTGTTGGTCCGTCCATTTGTTTACAGGCTTTTGATGTGTCTTTCCTCATATCCATTTTTAAAATATATTTTAAGGCAGCAGTTGTTTACAACTTGTGAACATTCATTATTTATTTCTGGGAGACCAGAGGGCAAAGCAGTTAAAAATGTATGTGTGCATATAGATGTGTGGTTTGTGCATATTCATTGTTTAGAGCCCTTTCATGTATCCTTCAGAGATTTACACCCTCCAAAATTCCTCTTTCATGCCTCCTCATTACTAAAATTCTTTGCTCCCTTGTATCCTGCCATAATTTCAGCCTCGCTCTTGTTCTGTTTCCTGTCGTCTCCTTCCCTCGTTGTAGCAGCAGCTCACAGCCGCGGGTTATTATTGGTCTACATTAACATCAATCAGTGATTACAGAGGGATGAGTCACCAGAACAAAAAACAAAACACAGTGATGGATCTGTACACACACGCACACACGCACACACACATACACAGACACACACACACACACACACACACACACACACACAACCAATATGCATGCCAGCACAAGTGGCACAAAAACAGATACACACATACTCCAAATAAACTCCAAACATCATATTGTTTTTCAAGTGAGCCCCTGATAACCATGGTTACACCCCATCTCTAAATGACAGGAATAAAACAAAAGGGAAAGCAGACAAAGAGGGCTCACTCATCCACAACAAGCCTAGCAGACTGCTCCTCCTCTGTCTTTTTTAGGGACTTTTCTTTTTGTCTTTCTTCACCGCCTGCTTTGTCACTTTGTAATTGTGGAGCTTGTAAAACCACACAGTCAACAGACAGAATGACTGGAACTCATGTTCTGCACACTAGTGACCACTTTTTCACTCACTCACCCTCTCATCCATACCACCCCCTCTTGCACATATGGTTGCTCTGGCTGCTTTTTGAGTGTGACTTGGCAGGCTGGTGAACTGAAAGCTGATGGACGCGCACAGAGAGCTGCCAGTGGCAAAACTCTCACACACACACACACACAGTCACAGAATCACATGTACGCAGTGAGCCAGACATGCATTTGCAAAATCACAAATGCTCATGCGCGATGCACAGAACATAGCACACACCTACAGCACACATGCCACACACTTGGATGCCCTCTGCTAACTAATATGAGTCGTGTCAAAATAGAGAGAGAGAGCCCCTGGCCTTCCGCTTCGTGCTGCACACAGGACACTGCCGTCCTCTCATCCTCCACTCCCCCTCCCCTCCCTCTGTCTTTCTAGACATGTTTCTCTTTCTGTCATTCCCGCTCCATGCAGCCATTTCTGTCCTCCCCTCCATTTCAAATCCTCTATTATTTCAGATTTCAATGGCAACACTCCTCCAGAGCAGCCAGAGCCATCTCATCCCACTGATATATTTGAAGATGTGCTGTGAAAGATGCACCTCACACCCTCCACTCCCCATATTTTCTCCCTCTTTTCACCCCCACCATTTTGGCTTATTCTTCTTCTTCTTCACTCCTTGTGCCTCTTCTCTCCTCTCCTTTCCTCTCCTCTCCTCTCCTCTCCTCTCCTCTCTCACCCCCACCTTCTTCCTTTCCATCCCTTTGCCCATATTCTTGCTGGGTATCTTATGTAACGGGGGAAGGATCCAGCTCCTGCCAGTTCTGCTGCATGGCTGCTGTTTCTCAGGCATCATCTTCCTCAGTGCCAACCAGCCTGCTGGCACTCAGAGGTCCATCTTTGTATTCTGCACATAGCAGGGTCGCATGCATTCATGCTGCACGTGTTACTTACACACACAGACACACACACACACACACACATATAAAAAATTTAAAATAGGCTGGCACTGTGCCCACGTGTGCTGGGTCTATTTGCATGTAAATGTAACATTCTGTTTGGTGGCATATACTATGCACGTGTGTGTGACGGCACCATTCTCACACAAAGCTGAATCTGGCAAGTATGCAGCATGCATTCCTTATAGTGCTGCTGCTGCTGCTGTTGCTGCTAACACACAACAGGAATACAAGCGTGAGAATGCACATATGCAGCACTGCAGTCATTCAAATCTGCTCCCGGCTGGATAGGCAATAATGGTGAAATTCAGGGAGCAGTCCTGTACAATTACCACCTCATGTAATTATCAGACATAGCACACAACCAGAAGCTGTCTAATTACCATGGTGATAATTGGGAGGATTATCACATTTTGAAGACTCACTACAATTCTCCTTTTTTTCAGATTGCTGGGACAATCATTGAGAAAATGTGCATCTCTGTGAGTCTCTATGAGTGCGTAGATGGTGTCTATGTGTCTGGCAACACATAGATCCAGCTGTTGAGGTGAGCAGGTCATTTGCAGGATTTATGATGGTTTCTGCTCAGTAATGACGCCTTATCCACAGTCTACTCGAACACCACCAGACCTTTCCTTTCCTGACAGTTCATAAATGAACATCTTACATCAGTAGCTGGGCTTACGTAATGCCTTAAATAGCAGTCATGTTAAATTAACCCAAGCTGTCTGGATATCTTGGCTCACTGTATGAGGATTTATACTGAATCAGAAACACATCTGTGTTCTAAATATGCTTGTGCGTACAAGCATATTTATTTCAACCTTTCTCAGCGTTCTCTAGTATCTTGAGTGAGAACAATTGGCTTGAACTGGCTTCCACAATTTGAAACTTATCTGAAACAATGTCCAGGGGAAAAAATGGAGAGAAGTCACAACGGTAATGAGTACCAATAAGGACCAGACTCTCTTAATTAAAGACTTCTCTAATATTTGTTTCTCTTTGAACAAACCTCCTTTATATTTACATTTCTGACACTTAGCTGGTATCCAGAACAGACAGGATGTTTCTTTAATACTTAAGGATACTTTGATAGGACACATGGTTGTTGTTGTAAGCCATGAACTTGGGACGTTGCAGAGACACAGCCTCTCTAACAGTACATTCAGCTGGAGTCAGAGAACTCATATGCCGAAAAGTGCAAAGGTACAGCCAATTTACATGAGATATCTATAGTTTTGAAAAAGATATATCTGGTCCAGGTTTACTGAAATAAACTGACACGACATCATAGCTAAACCGCAGCACACACAGTGAACCATTTATGTTTTCTATAGTTTTATAGTTTGAACACATATACAGTAACTTTGATACCATGTACTGTATGCCATCATTTTTAATGTTCTGAATAGATGTTAATTGTAGCAGTCTACCCCAGTCCATTTGTGATTGTGATTTTGCTGTCGGACAGATGTGGTTTCAGGCATTTATGTTTTTTCTTGAACAAATTCAAAAGAATGCATTAGGGTCACCATTGGAAACTCATCCATTTCATATCCACATCCACAACATGCATAATAACCATGAAGTGCATTGTATCATTGTATCTCTACACATCTCTAAACCTCCAGAGTGATGCGACAAATCCCACATACAGATAAAAGGATGAGAGTAAAGGAAGGGGATGAAAGAGATATACAGTAGATGTCAAAGTATGACTTATGGCTGTGCTAAAATACTTAAAGGGTTAGTGAGGAAGTTTTGGGGGAACAATAGACCCCCTAGTGCAAGAAGAAAGTAGGACTAAGTGAGAAAAAATGCGAGGAGACTGAAGGGTGACACTGAAAAAGGGTAGCCCATTCACTGCATCAGCCCTGTAAGCATTAAGAAACTGACAGTGGAAGTATTTTCCCCTGCCTCTTTAGACATCCCTGGCCATCCTAATTAGGCCTCATTACCATGTGACTAGGCTCAGAGCAAGACCATATGCTAATTGACTTGGCAATTAACAGTGCCAATGTTCAATCTCAACCCTCACACCTCCCTCCACTCCCTTTTTTTCCTTCCCTCCTCCTCTTTCTACATAAACAACTGATGGTCAGATATGAAAACATCCCAAACCCCAAAAATGCACCCTGAAACCAGAGCCACAGACCTCCGATGTCACGTGTTCTGCTTTTATGTGACATCAATAAGTATGGTACATTATGGATAATTGATGGGATCTAAGGTGGGATGAATGGGGGTTGATCACAGGAGCCCGGAGAGATCAGATACAGTTAGACAGTGTGATAGTGATCAGAGGGGCTGTGTGAGCAGGAGAGGCAGGGAACAGCCGTATGTGCAGAGGAAGAATTGGAGCGAGCCATGTGCCTGAAGTGTGTGTGTCTGTATGTGTGTGTGTGTGTGTGTTTGTGTGTGTGTGTGTGTGTGTGTGTGTGTGTGTGTGTGTGTGTGTGTTTAAGGAGAGCACCCCTCTCCTTAAACACACACACACACACACACACACACGAACGTAAATGAACGTATAAAAGAAGCAGGGAAGTTCCTGTGTAAGTGGGTTTGCACTCCTCGCTGTGTCATGCGTACAGAAAGAGGCCACACATACGCACACGCACACACACACACACAGACAAACACACACACATTCATACAAACAAGGTACATATGGCATCAGCCCCGAGGAGATAGTGTAGAATCCTCTTTTCCCAAGAGGAAGCTAACTAACTCATGAAAGCACAGCCTGAAAATAAACAGCTACACTCTGCTGAATATTGATTAATGATGGAATACAGATCCAAAATAGGCCCGGGAGCTTTCTGAGTACACAAATACTGCTCCGACAGTGACTTGAGGCTCGGGTATCAACTATCAATTGACCAACAGAAAGTCAATCCACACATTGACATCCATTTCTATACAAATGTCCTTTCTCTTATTGAACTCAAGAGGGTATTTAAGTGCAATTCCTTGCTGAGTTTAAACAACCATCCTTGGCCCTGCTTCTTGTTATAAGGCCAGCGTGGGAGGGACATGTCCACTAAAGGGGACACACTTGGTTTTAGCTGACCTAAGGAGCAACTTAATACAAACACACATTTAGAGAATGCTCTTTTTCTTTTTCTTTTTTTTTAGCAGACCCCCTCCCTGAACAATGGCCACATGGGAGGGTCCCTGGGGGATTCCAGAAGAGAGTGTTTGTTTGAGGGACCAGCAATAAGACCATTGTTACAGAGGTGTGTGTGTGTGTGTGTGTGTGTGTGTGTGTGTGTGTGTGTGTGTGTGTGTGTGTGTGTGTGTGTGTGTGTGTGTGTGTGTGTGTGTGTGATCCAAAAATAAAGAGTGACATCTAACCTCTAAACTAAATAAAGGAGGAGTGATTGGCACTCTTAAAATATCCGTCTGTATTGTGGGGTGAAAATAAAGGCGCAGCTAAGAGACCACCGTTTTCATCCTCGTGAGAAAAATGTGCCACAGCCAGTCAGTCATTAGATTTCACATATGTCAAAGCTCTCCACAAACCTGCCTTTGGTTAAGCTTAACATGGTTTTGTCAATTGCCCTGGAGGTCAAGTCCATTTGTACCAAGCCCTGTGCGTAATTGTACATTTCTGCAACATGTCTACAACACAGTGTGCCCTTTCTGCCTCATACACCTTTACATTTGGTGCATCGACATCGCCTTTCTATCAGGGCTGCTGTCAGTGATGCAGCTTCCACCTCAGTGGTGATAAGCACCAAGGCAGCCTTGTAACAACACAAGCAGAAGCGATGCATTCAAAATAACCGAGATGCTCTGTTGGTTATTCAGCCAAGATAGTCCTATACCCACTGAACATATCACACTCCCCTACCGACCCCCATTCTTTATAATCGATGCCCTACATGGGCTACATGGTGAGCAGCACGTACCTTAATCGATGTAAACAAATCCGACGGAGAACGAAGGCAGATGCACAGTAGTCAGGTTTGATGGGAGACAGGACAAAAAATGTCACATTTCGGAAAGAGCTCCGATCGCTGTGTTTGCGTACTCTTTCTCCATCCACATGGACCTGAGTGCGATCAGCCCAGATGATTCCTCCAGCTCCGGCTTTCAAGCCAGAGGAACCCGGTTATTCAGCCCGTGTCCGTTGTCCTCAGTTGCAGAATGGGCATGAATGCCGAGCCCTGACAAGTCCAAAGGGAAAGGACGAAACGCGCCGGGGTGTCAGGATTGAATTGTGGTAGATATATTTTTTGCCTTTTCCCCTTAAATCCTTTGTTCAGTGGTGCGCACCTTGGACTTTCACTCAACACCGATAAGGGAGCATTCACCAAAAATAAACAAAACGCACAACGTCTCGTAATCCTGTGATGCGCGGAAACGGTGCAGAAACGGTGCCCAAAAACCAGCCGGATCCTCCTCCCCTGCCACAGCGCTGATTATGCCGCTGAATGAATGGGTTGACGCTCACTGCTCCCCGCTGCACATCTCTCGACTGAATGCATCACAAAACTGCGCTCCGCATAACGTGCGTAATGATAATCCCTGTCCGCACACACACACACACAGAGAAAGTGACAGCTCCCCGGAGCCGCCACAGTCCCCTCTGATTCCTCTCTCCCCTTCCTCTCTTTAACTAAACCTGGTTAAACTCACTGATAAATTAATAAACGCCTGACAGAGAGAACCACCTTATTTAATCGTTTATAGACTCGTAGCCGGTCTCTATCTCTCTCTCTCTCTCTCTCTCTCTCTCTCTCTCTCTCTCTCTCTCTCTCTCTCTCTGTCTCTCTCTCTCTCTCTCTCTCTCTCTATCTCTCTCTCCCTCTCTCTCTGTCTGTCTGTCTGTCTGTCTGTCTCACACACACACACTTCTAAATCTATTGTTGTAAATGTCACTGTCAGACTGTATTTGGACTCCACTCCAGCTTAGTTCCAGTTTGCAGTACTGTTTTTCCCCCTCGTTGATTGCGCTAAAGTGATGGAAAATGTGCCATGAGACACGAGAGTACCAAGTTAAACTATTAACAACCAATTTCCGGTTACATATTTCAGAGTAAAGTTCTTCACTTGTTCACCGATATAGAAATTATATCTTCTCATTGTAAATGACTAATCTGTTTTGTTCCAATCGACAAGCTGAATAAATGGAATAGTAATGTATTTTTAACCAATTTTCCTCTTATTCCCCCATTCATACACTCACAAACCCAACAGCAATGGGCTACCATACAAGGTACTGCAATGTTGTGCTTAAGACACTTCAGCATGTGCACAAAAATAACTAGGGACCCGCTCTGTTGTACTATTGAGTGTGCTGCCATGTTATTATTTCACTTTGAAGGCTAATTTTAGAAGAGTACATTTTCAAATACATGCCTCTCTTCTTCATATCACCAAAAACACTTATGTGCACAGGTAATGCCACATTTTGTCTCTCTAAAAAAATAGGTGTGGATCTTATGAAGCAACTGAAAATAAATTTTCTGTAGCATCATTGGCTACAAAGTGACTCTATTATATTGAAACTAATCGACCCGCTTTTCCTGGTTTACTCTGGTTATATCAGGTTACTTGACGGAGCCGCTGTGATGCTTGTTATTTCTCCCTTCAGTCACATGCTTGTCGCCTCAGCTGCTCCAGTCCATCTACTAGAGACGCTTTCAATGGTGGAGCCCCCACTACCCCAAACCTCAGCCCCACCCCCACCTCTACCCAGACTCCCCACCTCCCTGTAGCCCTGTGGATTAGGAGAGCCGGTGAAAGTGATTTGTGGCAACAAAGTAAAGTCGCAATTTACACTGGCTCCCAAAACTGTTAACAGGAGTGGATCATGGCAGCCATGACACCTCAGACCAGGTAACTATACAAAGCCAGACTGCTTTTAAATATTATCAGACAATTAAAACAGAAACCTCCTTTCTCTTCCAACTCACAGAGTTAGGCTTCCTTTTATGGGATTGTAAATAATCCAGTGATTTGGGGGGTGTTAATGTACACTTTGGCTTCCGTGCATTAATAGTAGCCAGACAAATCCTACTACATCAGGGTGACACTGGGAACCCACCACTCACACATTTTACACCTACATTCTGCATGGGATTGCCACCCCCATCCCACCCCCCTTCTCTTTCACACAAACACACAAATGCATAAATACATGCAAAGTGAGATGACATGCTGGCTCTGGGCAGTAAGAAGGCGTATCATATGGAGTGGCAGCTGAGGATGTGAGACTAATCTGACAGGTGCAGGCTGGGAGAATGACAGCATGGGAAGAGGGGGTGGATGAGGAGGAGGAGGGGAGGGGTCATCGCTTGAAACAGAGCGACCAATCTGATTAAGGGTTGTCTCACGTTATCAACAGACAGGCCCAACTAAGTCTGTGATCTTGACAAACCTTGTGAGCTGCAGCTTACCTTTTTTTTATATCCTTAATTTTCAAGCTCTAAGGTGGAGCCGCCAAGTTGTGACAGTTTCTTCCGCAGCACATTCTCATGCGGTCATGTTTGCATTTATATTTGTGGATCAAAGCAGCCAGCAAGGGACTCCTGCCTCAGTATTTATAGAGGGTGACAAGGTAGCTCTGGATCAGTATCATCATATGTGGAGCTCTGACTAATATAGCTTTACAGACAGGTAGTCCGCTTACTTTGCTTTAATGAGAAAAGCACATGCTATTAAAGTGCTGTGTCTGTCATGTTTCCTTCTATTTTATATACTATATATGTAGACTAGTATTTATTTCTGTTTTTCTCTCCAGAAGTTACAACAACCACATGTTTTTGTCTCCTTCATTTTCTCGTTCTGTTTTTTCATCCTTCCCTACATGCCTCCATGCTGCCCGGAGGTTGCCTCAGCGTGTTAAGGCTCCACACAACAAACCACACTGACAGCATGGTGGCCAACATACAGGCTGCACACCACATCTGTTTCCAGTGACAAGCATCAGGTTGAGATCCTATGACCTCACAGGATGTATCAACTATGACAGGATGCAGGTGTCCAAAATTAGCAGGAAGAGTCTAATTTTAAAGAGCTTTGTTCCGTGACACACATCCCATTTTAAACCGTTTCCAGTGTATCTCACAGGACTAGAGGATGTAAAGTGTGATGATTCTGTTTGGAAAGAAGAAAAGCCCAGCTGAACAATTATTTTGTGTATAAATATCACAATTACTAACATGTATGAAGTCTGACACAGTCACCTAATAATATGAACAGATCATGAAGAAAGGTTATACACGTCTGGTAACTGCTGCGTATCAGTTCAAATATAATTTAACACATTAAAGGAATAGTTCTCCGTTTTGTTCAGTTATTCACTTTATTGCTTGGAGTTAGCTGAGAAGATTGAAACCTCTCAGCAGGCAGTTAGCTTAGATTAGCATAAAGACTGGAAATGGGGATATCCATCCAGTCTGGTTCTGTCCAAACTGGCACCTCTGAATCTCAACAAGGTATAACATGTTAATTAGTGTTGGTTTTAGATGCTCCGGTACCTTTGGACAGAACAAGGCTAGTGGTTTCCAGTCTTTATGGCAATCTAAGCCACCTGTCTGCCTCATATTTATCAGATAGATATGAGAGTTATATCAATTTTCTCATCTAACTTTCTGCCAGAATTTAAAAAAGATGTTTTTACCAAGATGTCAAATTGTTGCTTTTAGCCCTGCTTTAAACACAAACACATTTAACCATGTTTTTCATACCTGTGCTGTGTCGCAAAATGTGCTGACTTGGTCAATGAGGTAATGAAGGTAATGTATTGAGCATGATAATCCTGACCTCATCTGTCCACCACAGTCACTTAAACCCTCCAGCTC
This sequence comes from Scomber scombrus, assembly GCF_963691925.1. Lineage (NCBI taxonomy): Eukaryota > Metazoa > Chordata > Actinopteri > Scombriformes > Scombridae > Scomber > Scomber scombrus. The sequence goes on from NC_084987.1 coordinate 14,626,144, forward strand.
TTACCGGCTGCTCAGAATGCTGAAAAACTGCAGAGGCCATGACCTTTTTGAATTGGCAAAGCCCACCAGAAGGAGGGTAGATATTAAAGGTCATCTGACTGTGACCTTGTCAGGTCAACTTAAAACAACCTAGGAAGATTTGTGTGTACTGTATCTGGAGGACAGACACACCTATTCATCACACAAGTGATCCAAGCACATACACATAAGCACTCACACACACATTTCTTGCACATACACTAACAAACAGGTCTTATCTGACCTCTTCCAAGACCACCACATGGGCTGTAGCCCCCTTGTTTTCATTCGGTGAGCCTTGAAGACCGTTCTGTCAGCTGCTCAGGTTTCTCAATGGCTCTAAACAGGATTTAACCCTTGGAAGGTCAGGGTGAGGTCAGTGGAATAAAGGCAGCTCCAGGATTTACCTTCCTCCTCCGTCATCCAGTCATTGGGCCCACATGCTGAAAGTGACATATTGTTTTTAGAGCCTGTCTCAAGGACCAGGACTGGTTACGGTCAGAGGTGGATAAAGGATGCTCTTTTTTTATCAGCGGAGCAGAAATGTCACAGATAAAAAAGATGAAGGTGGAATACAGGAGACTCGTTGAAGACCAGATAAAGTGAGGTCCCTATTGGTTCCTGTTGCTGTTTGTTTGTGTTACTTGGTGTAGAATAACATGTACTGATAAAGTGAAATTATACAGACAATTATTTGAGGTTAGATTATTTTTAGCCACAAAAGGATGCATGGTTCAGTTGGTCCCCCACTTCGGTCTAGACCAAACTATTTCAACTTCAAATGGATAGATTGCCATAAGAGACATTTAGTGATCCCCTTACATTTCCTCTAATGAAACCATGATATTGACCCCAATATTTTAAGTGCTAAGTGAAATGCCTCAGCATGCTTGGATGGATTGTCATGAAATTTGGTGCACACTTCATGTCCCCATCAAGATGATTTGTGATCATTGTAAAATCTATCATCAAATCAAATTTTAGTTTGTCCAATACTTTAGTTTTTGACCAAATACCTGCAATACATTCCCATCAGCTTCAGCTAATGTAAATTGCTAATCAGCTAAATGTCAGCATGATAACATGCTACATTAAAATGATGAACATGGTAGATATTACCTACTACTATCACTATAACTAGGCCAGCAATTTTCTATATTTTTCAACAAATCTCATATGCCAACCAAGGATGAATTGCTCCTACTTACAAGTATTGTGTGTGTATCCAAAGCCTAATATATCTTATTCTTCCTTGCCGTAGATCTCTGTTTTTGTCCAAAAACTATTAAAAACATATCAATTAGTCACACAGCTGCGCTGGCTGACATGTTCTATACACGGAAATACTGTCTGGAGACTGAAGACATCATCGCTGTTATTAGTCTCTGGAGCTCTTTCTAAACAAACTACCATGACCATAAATTTTAGTGGCAAAGGAACATGTCTCCCAGTGCAACAGTGTGGCGAGAAATAGGATACATCAGGTTTTGAATGCACACAAAATACCTTTACAGTAAGTAGATCAATTCATTGTTGGTTTGACTGCACAAGAAAAATACAGGAAATCACCAGCCTTATCCTTTAACATTGTTTTCAGTATGCCAGCGTTAGCATTTAGCTTAAAGCACTGCTGTGGCCATTTAGCCTCACAAAGCCGCAAGCATGGCTGTATACTTAGCCTGTCTCTTCCTCTTTAAGTCACTTCAACCCATTCCAGGCCCTAACCTCTCGAGGCCCTGTGTTACCTCCACCCTCATGCACAATTACCCAACCAAGTGGAAGCTGCTCTGTCTGGCATGGGGCATATTTTGAGTCGGGATGGCGTGAAGGCGAGAAGCTTTGCCACCCAATCTGACTGCAGAGCCCCACGCCTGTGGAGTCCTGAAGGGAGAAAAGATTGGGGACATGGATTTTGGGAAGGGGGGATTATTGGACAAGATCATAGGCATGCCTTCACAGATAGCAGAGCACTTATTACACACATAGCCAGTCACAGCACACAGACTTTAACTCAGTCAATCTGCCTGCAATGCTTAGACATATTGTTTACCCCCTACGTGGAATCAGACACCACACAGACAGATAATCCTTTCCAAAGTCTGTCTGTTGATGTCCCCCCACCCGAGACTCATAAGACACAAATAAGTGTGTTATGCATACATTCAAGCATGCGCACACACTCACACACTGTGGGGAGGATTTGAGGTCACAGCATGAAGCTATTTTTTGGGTTCAGGGAGAGTAAAGGATTATTGATTTAGTAGGTCAGCGGCCAGATGTACCCACATGAAAATATTGTAGTACAATTCAACCGTATCAACTCTTTCTCAGATTTCCGTTTTGCCGCCAACTTCTCCAGCAATAGCAACATTTGATTTGTGTGTAGTGAAAGCTTTGACATTAAGTGCTTTTTCTCTTCCACCCGCCATCAATAATGCCCTCCCTAATGTTTCTCTCCGAGGGCTTTTCATTCATGTCTAATGGTCGTTCCATCAATCTACACACAATGACTGACTTCCTTTCTGTGTCAACGTCACAAATCCCAGGTCCCGTGGTCTGTCCCTGCTCTTCATCTATAAGCTCTTTGCTTTCTCAGCTCTGTCAAACATCTCTCACTCAGCCCTCTTTTTCCCCTCTCTGCATTCATATCACGTCCTTTCTTTGACAATTGTTCAGATTTTAGACTTGATTCGGGGAATAAAATGCAGCGGCTGTTTGATATTTGAATGAAATACTGACTTCAAAACAGCCTGAATTCAGTAGCCTTAGAGCAGATGAAGCTTCATGTTAAGTTGCTATCTTGCTCAGTGTATGTTTTTGCATGTTGTTGTGTATGCTTTAACATACACAATAATGGACCTGGCAGGACCAGAAAGTGGGACCAGATTCAGGAAGGAAGGAGCTCCACTCAAATTAATCTCCACTGGACGGCCCAGTAAAGGAGCAGAGCCATTTTTGGGAGCAAGGAGCCATCTCCTAGGTGAGTACCATGGCAACAGGCAACGTGGGCCCCAGCTTTCAGAGCTGTCCTTTTCAAGCGTCCGATCAAATGTGGCAGGCCAGGTTTTTGTTGTTTGGCGTCTCTTACCCATTCTTCTGCCTCTTCTTTTCTCTCTGTGCATGACATGGCCCTGGCCTGTTTCAGCAAGGAGGCTGTGAGAAGACTGCAGAGGGTGAGAGTATGTGGGATAATGTTGCCAGACAACACAGGAGTATGTGAAAATGAGGGCAAGCTACTATCATCTGCCTGGGACTACAGAGGAAGAACTGAGAGTTGTCACATCAAAATGAGAAGAACAGCACATTTGATGCTTGAAGGTTTGAATGTTTTTACTCATGATAACCTGAGCAGATGAGCTGGATCAGACTGGAATAATTTTTACCAACTCATTCAGATCTTTACTTACTTGTCATGACATGTCATAGCCTGTTCACCTCAAAAGTTCAAATCTTCTAGTCCTTGACTGTATTAACCTTTATGTTTCAATACTATTTTTGTCCTCATCTGTATTTTTAGCTATGTTAGTGATAGCTCTATGGATGTCAGTCTGTTAGTTGATCAAACCTCAATTTTGATCCAAAATGAAATATCTCAGGAACTATAAAATGTATAACCATGAAATTCCATACAGATATTCATGGTCCCCTGAGGATGAATCTGTCTGACTTTGGTGATCCCCTGAATTTTCTTCTGGCGCCAATAAAAGGTCAAAGTTTCCACTTATCCTGTAAAATATCTCCACATCTAGAGGATGTATTGGCACAAGATTGTGTACACACATTCACTATTGGATGGATTATCAAGACATTCTGTACTGATATTAATGTCCCTTGTAGGATTAACTGTAATAATTTCAACAATTGTGTAACTTGGCATATAGAATCATCATCAGGTCAAAATTTAGATTTGTCCAAAACTTTGGTTTATGACCAAATACCTGCAAAATTTACATCAGTCTTAAAAGTACTTTGTGTTCAATGCTGATTAGCTAACGTTAGCATGCAAACACGCTAAACTAAAGAATAGAAGAAACTTAACCAGATGTGGTGTTAGGGTTTATTACATCCGTTAAACAGTGATTACCTGAAATGTTACAAGGTGCATGTCAACAAGGACAGTGGTAAATTAAAAATAACATCACTTGCAGTTATATATTATACATGCTGAATAATTCAATGCAACTCTTGCTGCTTTTGGACTCATGGCTGATGGACACATACACTAAGTGGTTCTCTGGATGTTGACATAGAGCCACCTTGTGGATAAATGAGGAAGTCCACAGAGAGAGATGGGAAGCAATTACCTTTAGATTATATGGTTGTTAAAATGTATTTTCTAACAGGAGGTGGATAATGTTTAAAGGCAGCCACATAAGAACACACATGAAAATGTTAACCTGATTACTTGTTTTTAGTATTTATTCACCTACATTATACTATATTTTCCATAACGTTCATGTCCTCCTTCCCTCACCTCCCTGACTACCCCACCTAACGGGAGCCCATGAGCGGCCGAAGCCATCCAAGGTAGCGCGACACTTTCTGGAAGATGTAGCCTTGGTCGCAGTCGGCCCCTGGTGGCTGGCTGATCACCCCAGTGAGGAAGAACACCTCCCTGTACAATGTGAGCAGGGGGCTGCCGGAGCTCATGGCACAGTCAGCGTTGGTCCGGTTAGTGGTGCAGCCCATTTTATTGGTAATCAGGTTGGGGTGAGTCTCCAGACACTCAGTCAGGGGCTTGTACGCCAGCTGGTTGAGGGTGAGAGGGCCTTGAAAAGCAGATTCCTCCTTGGGTTCTTTCCAACCAGTGACCATGGCAGGTAACTCTCCTGACATCAGGATGTTCTCTGCAAAGTCTCTTTCTGGCAGACAGGCAGGAATCACTTCTTTCTTAAAGGTGATTCGGTCACGAAGCTCAATCACAGCCAGGTCATTTTCAGGGCGACCTTCCACATAGCGTGGATGAACGTGAACTATTTTTACATCAAATGTCTTTTCACCTACTTCATCAGTGGTCCTGCGCTTGCCTGAGAAGGTACAGGTAAGAGAAAGCCTTTACAGTGATGGTGTTCATATAGCTCAGGTACACACACTGACATGTGGGTCTTGTAATCATTTTTTAACAGATACATTTGATGTGCACATGCATAACTTTAGAAACAATATAGTCCCAAAATCCTCATTATTTGTATACTGTGTACTTGTGCTTGGATTAGATTTTGTTGTTAGCACAAATCTGAATTTAAAAACACAACTTTGCTCATAATCTCAGTGGAAATAAGACAGTAAATCATAAAATTATATTAGATATCTTTTCAAAATGTTAAGATGTTAAGTTTTCAATTCATAGGTGAAAACTGGTTTTATTTTCACATGTGAAACTAATGTCAACAAGATGATGTACACTGAATACTGTGTTTTAAATGAGTAATTGACCAATTTCTTATTAAAAAAGTACAGATCCTAAATGTTCCTTTTCCCCCTCTTTGATGATATGTCTCCCCCTGGTGACTAACTACCTTACTACTTAAAGATTTGATCCATCCTGGATGAATTATCTCAACATTGTACTTTTTTCCAATTTAAACATGTGTATTACAGAAATGTACAAATGTCCTGTTTGTGCCCTAATATTTTGTATTTTTAATGTGCACAGAAACTTGTTCGGGGATGACGAGTGTTAGTTTGTATCATGAGATCTCCTAATTGTAGGTAGAGCTGTTATTATCTGCTTTTTGGTCATATGGATGTTTTCCTGACAGAGACTTTATAACTCTAAATGTTGCATTATTAACTTTTTGGGAGCTTGTAAATTCTCCTTCTCCTTTGTGTGCTGTTTTGTCCTGCACATGTACTCAGCTGCACATAAACTTCTCATGTCACATTAATAAGTAGAAATGATGATATTACCTTTGGTCAAATTACTATCTTTTTTATTAGCAGTAGCAATAATAATGGTAAAGGTGTGATTATGTATTTTGTCTACTCACCAACTGCCACTCTGAAGGAGCTGTATTTGTTGGCACACTGAGCCGAGGTCAAGACCAAGTTATCCTTCAGAATGACTCCACTACAGTACCCTTGTGACTCTGAACTCTTCAGGAGAGCCTGCAAACAACACCGACATGCAACAATAAGGCCCATCTTCTGCCTGTAATGTGTCAGTTTGTGTGTATGTGTGTGCATTCCTACCTGCCAGGGACACTCTGTTGAAGTACAGGTAATACCCTCAAAGTTGTTGTCGATGATGCTGGACTGTCTGTCATTCCACTGTCTCAGACTGTTCACCTTACCACAGGCGTAGCTCTCTGAAAGAGGAATACGAGATGCTTATGATTACTATCTAATGTTAGAATCATTTCTTTCTCTATTTTCACACAGGAAACAGAAGGTGAAGTTAAACTGATTACATACCCGCAGGTTCGCATTTATTTCTGTCCGTTGAGCTGAGCCTCCATCCACGGGCGCAAGAGCACTCGTAGGATGTGTAGCCTGGTTTGCAGAACTGGGAGCAGCCCTTGTTCTTTTCCACGATGCACAGAGTCTGGTCTGCACCGCCGAAACAGTAGGGGGAAGTTATCAGCACTAACAGACCAGATGAAAAGCAATCTAACAATGACGATCACACAAAACTTGACAACATCTCCTCACCATTTTCACAGTGGACTCCTGTAAAGCCTGCCTTGCAGACACAATCATAGCCTCCCACACTGTCCGAACACATGGCTCCATTCTTGCAGGGGTTGCCTACACACTGGTCTCCATCTAAACACAGACAGCAAGTCTGTAAGACGATGTAATGCTACTAATGAGTGTGCAGTGATGGGGAGTCATTTCAACACAGCACTTACCGATGTAGACAGACCAGAAGATATCCTGGAAGAGAAAATTGAGTGTGATAAGTGCAGGAGAAGATGCACAATGGCTTCCTCAGGAAGGATACAGAAAAAGCAAAGAGGACAAGGAAGGACTTCACAGTGAAATCCTAGAGCTCACCGTGCGGTATGAGTCCTGGAAGTGCTCTCTGGCCTGCTCATATGTGCACACCTTCTCCATGCAAACCTGCTCCAGGGTGGAAGTCGCAGCTGGGTTACTGCTGCCGGCATTCCTCTTTGAACGGGAGATTACAGAGCTCGCCTGATGCTTGTCCAAAAACACTGGAGAAACAGTTAATGACTCATCATGTTCATGCACAACAAACTGAACTACACACTGTAGTTGAGAGGCAATTACAGTTTTTGAGAGAAAAAAACTGATAAGGCTATCTTAGCATTTATACTAAAATGATTTTTGGTTTTTCTTGGGTCACTGGAATTTGTGATGAATTTGTGATTTTCAGACACTCAATAGTCCGATTCATTGGTTTACAGCAGAAATGATTAGTCAATTATCAAAAGAGAAAATAACATGCAACTATTTTGAGGTACTGTATCATAATGAATAATTTAATTATTTTTTCTTGTAAAAATGCCACAAACCAGCTAGGTTCTAAAATGTGAGTATATGCTGCTTTTCTCTCTGTGATTGGCATTTTTCAATATTTTCTGGCATTTTATAAACCAAATGATTAACCGATTAATCAAGAAAATAGTTGGTAGAACAATTTATAATAAAAATCATTGTGAAGATGTCAAAATTTAAAAATCTCAAACTTTCCTATCTAATAACACAGGAAAGCCTGTAAAAGGGTAGACATTATCAAAACTCTAAGCAATAAACAGACGTAAAGTAACCCAAATATGCAGCACCTAAAGGTCCTGGGCCCCTTAAAAACACAGCATCTATTCAGTGCTTTCATACTTCTGTCTTGTGTCCCATAAAGACTCTTCTTAAGCAGACGAGAGACACTGACATGACATACACAGCATGCTGCTATCTTGACCTATTTTAAATCCTCACTTCCCTCTCCTCTCATTAAAGATCAGACTACACTGTTGTTGAGCTCTGCAGTCTCCATGCTGGTCTGCTCACCTGTTTGGGGGGTATGAATGGCTGCCACAGCCCCCGTCAGCAGACACAGGAGAGCGGCAGATGTTGTTGAGGAGTGCATGGTGACACGAGGTTTGACCCGATTCTGAGTCAAGTTGTTGGTGCAGCAGGGATCAATGAGTACTCCTAAAAAAGTGCAGATTACAAACATGATTCACAGAACAACTGGAATAAAGACAGTGAACTGTGGAACGATATAAATTATGGAAACAAGTGAGTGATGTTTGAATGGTTGAAATATCAATGAAAAATGACCTTATTATGAAAAATAACCTAATCTAAACACATTAAGAACAATTATTAAACAAATTCAAAATACGAAGTATCTGCTTGCTGTCATACAGCAGTGTGTCTGTTAGTGTGCTTATTTTGGCACTACACTGTTGTCTCTGTTTGCAGCAGGTGGCCCACGGGTTGATTATGAAGTTTACCTAATTATTTGGGGAGCTCACTGCGGTCAGGATGCATTACTTAATAATCCTACTATTAAACTGCATAAGACGTTTGTTTTAAAAACCTGTCTGATACAAGAGGAACCAAATTAGCCACTTGAGATAGTTTTATAGTGTTAATGTGTACTCTAAGTTAAATGTTTGTACAGCATATGCATTGTGGTTTCAGGACCGTCTCAGGTTAATTAAAGTTTAAGGATTTCCTTCCTCATTACTGCGTTCATCGGCAGAAAGATACAAATACTGAAGAAACCATTTCATAAACTTTTCAGTCAAATCAAATAATTAATAAGGGAAAGAAATCTTATAACCAATAGTTATCTAAGAATTTCTTCATTTGAGAATAGCATTACTGTTATTTTAGATGATATCTTGGCCAACTTCAGGATTAATTAGGGCATGAAAGTGCCAAGTGCCCAAAAGTCCCTGGCACTGAGATTGCAAAGAACCTATTGTTTTTGTAGAGATTACTATTCTAGGATGCCTTTTTATTTTTGAGGGGTGTTGTATGATTGGTACACAAAAATTGGCACAATTTGCACACAAAAATTGCAACATAGTGATTGGACTTGGATGTGGCCAGCAGGCTCCATAGCGCCCCCAAATGCAGGGTCATGCTGGGATAAACTTGATGGGATTCCCAGACAGGAAGTCATCCATTTAGCATTACATGCATCGATTTTAATTTTATGAACATGTTTGAGGCCTTTCGGATGGGTTTGTGAAAACTCACAAAACCTTGCACGCATTTTCGAACTAGGAAGTATTTTAATTTTGATATCACAGTTGGACTTTGAGCATTTTGAGATGCTAGGGGTGCTTGAAAACTCATAAAACTTTGCACATGCATCATACAACAGTAGCAATGGCAGAACCTGTGATGTAAGCACCCCTCAACAACGTTTTTGATGACAAGGCTGCCACTCCCTCTGACACACACAAGCTGCGAGGGCCTGTTCCTTTCTGCTTGTAGCTTTAATTTGTTATCTTTCCTCAACATTAATTTTAACTGTATATTTAATGTTTGGATATGCAGTATGTAACATAACCAGCCAACTCAATGATATATCAGTTTGATCATTTGGGCTGTGATTTTACACGTTTTAGTAAATATTTGTAATAATATAATAATTTTTGTAAATTGCAACTAACTGAACACCCCTCCCCTCACCCCCTCCTTCCAACTTACAGTGGCCATGAAACTTGCAAATAATGCAAGAGGTCCTCTCTGGAGCCAGTGTTTGGTTTGTCTGTTCTGAGCTACTGAAACAAGGCGAAGCAACATGGCAACAGAGAACCCGCTCATTCTAAGGTAACAAAAACACAATGATCTTTATTTTCATGAGATTTATACACTAATTAAAAGATACTTATGAATATTATATTCCATTTCTGCCAAGTCTGTTCTGTGGGATGCCACTAAATCCTACACACCGCACCTTAAATAAAAATAAAACTCTCTCGTCTTCTTCTGCTTCTCTTTTATGTCGAATAAAACAGAATCTGCCTAGAGGCTGCATGTAGCAAAGCAAGACATCAAATGGCAACATTTATGTTTAATATTGTACATAATCCCTTACAAATAGCCTAAATAAACAATAAACCTCACAATTACTTTCATTCATAATTAATTAATGTCAGAACATGTTGTAAAAGTGACTAAATCCTTATTATTATATTGTTTGTTTTTTAATCAGTTATGAAAAACGATCCAGTAAATGAGCTCATATTGTTTTAAGATCATGACATTGCAGTTTTACAGCAGGAGGTCATTAATTGTTGCTGCTACCATGTTGGTGGGCCTGTTTGTTTACACATTAAAAAAACAAACACTTTCTCGTGTGTCCCTAATAGTCGCCTTTACGTGTGAAGCACTGAGGGTCGGCTCAACAGAGTACAGCGTGTTTAATTTTAATAGGAAGAGAGGCTAGCCTTTTGCTTTTTTATTTATGTAGCTTTTCCCAGAAAGATAGCATTAGCTCACTGGGTGTCACAGGACCAAGATGGAGCCAGAACAACTAACGCATCATCTGTGCAGCAGTAATAAAACAGGATGCTGCGCGTCTTTAAGCTGTTACAATGTAACAAGAACAAAATGTGCACAGATCCGTCGCTGATGGTTTCGGACACAGGGCGGGTCACCTCAGCGGATCAACGTGGGTCTCATGGATTCAGATGAGTGAAAACAATAACAATAACAATGATGCTCAGTACTTACCGCTCCGGACTAAACCTAGGTACCGGCCCGGGCTGCTACCTCTTCCCGATGGTCGTGAAACACACCGAGGCGTCTTGGATGGCTCCGGCCTGTTAATCTGAAATAACAGGGAATGGACACATCCAAGGCTGAAGTGCCCTCTCACTGTTTACTGCGTGTGGTAGGTGTAATGACAATGACAAGCCGCCAGAGAGCACTATAGGACAAAGATTATGGTTACTGTGCAGCTCATGTACTGTCTAACTTGCAAGAGGATGAAGGTAAAGATAAGATTTTTTTAAAATCAAAATGAAATAAGGAAACTGTAAAGTAGAAATAAGAATGAAACCAAGGTTATCCTGAAAGTGTCTGTATTTCCACATTTACTCGTGTTCAGTGACCGCATTCCAGTTTTACCATCAGGATAAACATATTATTGACATATTATGGACCCAGGTTGAGAACAGATTAGTGAGGAAAGAAAGACTTTGTTTAATTTTTCAGGCTTTTCTCAAATTCCTGCCTTTAATATGTGGATATTTTCACCTTTTCAAGTGCTAAAAGACACATGCTGGTATATCCATGTGATGTGCACACTTGATCAAACAAAATAAGATGCTACCCACTGTGATCAATAGGAGAAGCCTAACTGCAAACAAACATGTATCAGTCTAGACAACAACAAACAGACAGTGACCAGATTGGGCTGTACACAAATCAGCTAAACTGGACACGAGAAAATTAAAGTGGGAAGGAGGATTAGATGGAAACTGTTGTGAAAGTGAGAGCATGCTGAGAGTTTTTTTTGTAAAGAAAGGAATATAACTCCTAATTACAACAAAAAAATCTGAATATTTAATGTCAAACTTTGTAAGTGACATAAGTGATTCCTGATAGTGATGATCACACACACTGAAACTAGGCCATCGAGGTCACACTTTCGAAAACCAAACTCCCTCCTCAAGTGGCCTTTTTTCAATGGGATTGTTTGTGAGAACAATGTAATTTGCAGACAGGGCCGTGGGGCTTTAGTGTCAGCTGCAGCCATGTTAAATGTCTCCATTTCCCAAGTCTAATAACGGAAGCATTATAAAGTCTTCTCAGACCAGCTGATCCCCAGTGCTGGACAGGGGCAGGAGCTGGACTGCCCAGTCCGGGGAGATTCACCTAGGAGTGGGGAGACTGGAGGGAGAGCCTGCCCTGGCATGCACAGTCTGCCAGAGCTGCAGCTAGATGTGTAAATGATTGGGATTGTGGTAATTTCCCCAGTGGCTTTGGTGAAATCTAAAGTTGTGCAGGGCGAGTATGTACATGTGTGTGTGAGCATGCAGGTGTGTATATTACTGTAAATGCTGTCTTGAATACAGTAGCAGTAGTGGAAAGCTCTGCATATCTTTCCCAATCATCCATCCATCTCTTTCTCTCAGTTATGTTTTATTCATCATGCCCCTCTCATATTGTCTCTCACCCGCTCGCTCTTTCTCTTTCTCTCTCTCTCTCTCTCTCTCTCTCTCTCTCTCTCTCTCCCTCTCTCTCTCTCTCTCTCTCTCTCTCTCACTCACTCCCATTTCTTTCCACTCTTCTCATTATTCTTTGAGTGCTTTCTCTAAATTGGGAGGGGGGGCAGGCAAGAAAGAGAGGCGCAGAGCTCACATGTGACCTTGCTGACCCATTTCTCTTCAAATCCATGGTCCAATTTTACTGGCACACCAAACAAACATCTCAGCCATTACAGGAGGCATCCATAATTAATGCCACCTGATACGTGACAACTTTCTGATGGATTTAACAGGCTGGAGATTAAATCCCTGGGACTCCCTACACGTATATGCTGTAGATTCAATTATTCTCTCCCTGCATCTTTCATCCTATGCTTGTCATTATTCCTTTATTTACTTGTTCCCCCATATTTTGTCATTTTGTCAGCATAGACCATGAATTTCACAGCCACATGGATCGGCTTATTTCTGTTCAGTAACTACACAGAAATGTCTATATGGCACACATACAAATTGACAAACATTTCCTGTTATTCCATATTGAATCCAACTGCAAACAACAACCCACACACAACACAATCACGCCTATATCAAAGCGCCAGAAGATTGTGTGTAATTGAGTTTGTGTGACAAGGACCAATGATGATTTTGTATTAAGTACTGGAGAGCAGGCAAGCACTGCCCCTGTAGGGGTCTTTTTTCCCCAGCTATGCTCGCTACTCTTGAAGAATCACCTTTCTCTGTCCCACATTTCTCTGTGATCAATTCATGTCAGCTGGCCATATTTTATTTAACACTTAATCGTGGGGCTCCCCCTCCCCACATCCCCTGTGGTTCATTTGTTCACAAGTAGGAGAAAAATAATTAAGAGCACGTGAAAGCTCCTTTCCTCACTCCTTCCCAGTTTCCTGCACTTTCCTGTGTCTGATTCAAGTACCGTTCAGCAGAAATGGGTGAGCCATTATTCGACCCTTTTCTCTAATTAATTCTTCTTTTCATACAGTGCCCTCCATCTGATGGGTGGGACATAATTGCAAGCTTGAAGAAGGTTTTAAGGTGGTTGAAATCCTCTTTTGTGATCCTCTTTCACCCTACTTTCAACAAGCTCGGTGACTCATGAGTTCTTTTCTTCCACAAAATGTCTTTCGTTCTCTTTTTTTGTGTGTGTGTGAAACTCTTTTATCTCACCTGCCCCCATGTCCCTGCCGCTGCCACATGCACTACCTTTCAAAATGATATGCAGTATCTGACCCGGCCAGAAGAGCAGAGCATGGTTCTGTTTTCTCAGCTCAGTGGGGAGGTGGCGGAGGCCCTGATTGTGCTGAAAAGGCACCAAGAGAGCAGAGACAAGACTGAAAGCTCTCCAAATGGACTGTACTCATGCCAAAGCTAATCTGATGTCTGCTCTCTGCGCATGTAGCAACACCTAAAAGCCCAGAGGGTTCTCTAAATCATTGATGGTAAGAATAAAGACTACTACAGTATGTATACAAAATATTGATGTTTCAAAGGTTTTACCTGCAGTGGGTAGAGGTTATTATGGTTATTGTGGTTCCTGGACAAAAGGATAAATTGTGGGGAAAGTCTGAGTAATGACTGGAAAAAATGGCATATGAAGGACATGCTGAAGAACTATGGGAGTTGATACTAAGGTTGGAGGAAATGTTTAGTTGATGGAGCATCTAATGGCTTCACTTTCTCTCTGGGAAAAGGGTTTGAGAGAAGGAGAGTGAAGAAAAACACCTCAATAGGGTTTTTTCAAGAGCAAATTAATAAACAGATCCAATGACATTTTGGGTGACATTACCTTTATCAGTATGCTGGGTGTAATGACGCTGAATACATTTTAGAGAATAAACATATATTGGAAATTAATTGTGGGACATTTTCATTAATCAGTCTTTATGAAATTGGAATTTTATAGTCATGCTTTATATGCTTTCTTTGAATCACAAAATGTATTTCTTTATTAAACCAAAAGATGATATGTGAAAATAAATTGACTGATTGATCTATAATGAAATCAAACCCAGTCAAATCAAAACCAGAGGCTGCTGTGCTTCTTCAAAAGGAATAATCTGTACTTCATAGTGTGCTTTGTGCTCATTAACACATTTTAGCTGGAGATGCAGACAGTTCACAATGCATGGCAAATTAGATTGAGCAGCCAGTCCCCAGTCCCCAACCCCAACCCCCACTCCCACAGACATCTACATACACACACACACACACACACGTACACGTGTCCAATCACATGCATTTATGTGTAAGGTTCACGGTATGCAAATGAGCTTGTGGCTGCATGTTTAGACACACATGCTTGAGCATTTTGAAACATTGAGGAACCAGCACTCAGTAGAAAATGTCAAGTTGCTGAGTGATGCTCTCAAGCCTTTGCAGAATACACTGGATTTTAAAGAGACAACTTAACCCTCCATTTACCATTTCTCATCTGTCACATCTGTCCCTCTATCAGTGTTTGTCTCTTAACTGCCCCAAAAGAGAGCGTCTTACCCAGACGCTCTGCTCACCTACCTCTGCTACCTCTTTCTCTCTCTGAGCATCCTTCTACCTTCCCTCATTCTCCTACCTCACGCCTCCTCTCTCCCTTACTTGCCCTTGCTTTCCATCTACCTTCCTTTCTCCTCCTCTTTTCTCCTCCTCCGCCTCCTCCCGCTGCGCTCTCAACTCGCTCTCATTCCCCCTCGCTCCCTCACACACTCAGGCAGCATCCTCCCCTCTCCACTTCTACCTTCACACTCACCTCTTCGCGCCTCCCTCTCCGCTCCTCTCGCCTCCTTCTTCTCCATCACCTACTAACACACATCATCTTTCGCATCTCCTTGTCTGTTTTCTCCCTCTCACCCTCTCCTCCATCTCTTCCCATTCCTCCCTGCTTCTCACACACTCAACCTTGCCGTCTCACGCAAACGCACGCGTACACACACTCATGCTGATTGGCACCCAAGGACAGAGCACCCTCTCTCCCGAACCGGCTACCAGGCAGTTTGCTCCCGTTGTCAGGCTTCTTAACACTGAGCACAGCTGAGGAAGAGGACGAAGAAGAGGCCATGGAGCACAGCCACATCTTCCCTGTTTTCTCCCCAAATGAGAGCACCTGGAGTCCAGGGCAGCATCCCTCTGAGGTTTCCCGGGGGTGCCCCCTCGGACCACTGCCTGTCATCTATTACAGCATCCTGCTCTGCCTCGGCCTGCCAGGTAAGAGATATGCACATGAGAGTGTGTGTTTGTGTCCAATCATGTGCATGTCATACTCATTTCTTTGATTGACCCTGCTTCAGTGGGTTGCAGAACTTGTGCTTTGCATCTTGATTTGTTGTGCACTTGTCTGCAGGTTTGAGTGAGTGTGTGTCATGCATAGTGTCACTCTTTGCACCGATACTGTTGATTTGTCATTCTGACCTTGTGGTAATCACATGTGCATGCATATTGGTATTTATTCGTCTGTGCCTGTGTGTGGAGTTTGTTTGTCTCTTTACTTGGAAGTATTCAAGCACCATATCAATAAAAGCATTTGTGCGTGCAGAGCATCATTTCCCCCGATTCTTTCCAAAATTATAAATAGAAAAACAGAAAATGCTGAGATTTGTACTGCTTTCTTTTGTCCCAACTGCACCTTTTTTTGTTAATCTGGAGTTGGTATAGCAGCAGGTGTGTATGACAGATCATGTGAGTAATGACTCACACTTGACCTCGAGGACAAGTGTGTGTTACGTGGTGCTGCTTGATGACCTGAATTAATGACACTTTCTTGTTGTGTCTTTACAATTGACTGATTAGTCCGTTCACAGTCATTGTCAGACCCATTTACTGCCTCCGTCCCACTGCGTGATCTATGAGAGCTGACCTAGTCTCACACAGGGAGGCAAAGTGATGTGTGTTTCTGTGTGTGTGTGTGTGTGTGTGTGTGTGTGTGTGTGTGTGTGTGTGTGCGTGTGTGTGTGTGTGTGTGTGTGTGTGTGTGTGTGTGTGCGTGTGCGTGTGCGTGTGTGTGTGTGTGTGTTTGTGTGTGTGTGTGAGAGAGAGAGAGAGAGAGAGAGAGAGAGTGGGGGAGGGGGGTAGACAGAGAAGGGGGGAGACACAGACAGAAACTGTGGAGGTCAGATGAAGAGGAAAGCTGCTGATGCCTAATCAGAGATTGGGGGTTCAGATGTTAAAAGCCCTGTGGGGATTTTGATCCTCTCTGCTTTAGCCCACCAACACAATGTTGATCCTATTCTTTGGTCCAACCGCCCATTTTATCATTTAACCGTGATTTAATTTAAATATTTTCAGCTTGAAATGACATGAAAAGGCCCACAATATATTGCCTTTATGACTACATATCTGTGACGCTTATTGTCTTAATCCTAAATACTTCTGATTAACAAATCTTAAACTCTACACCCCTTTTCTTTGATAAAGATTGTGAGTGAGATGTTATCACTAACGTAAGCTGTTCTGGTTCAAAACAAATCTGCAATGCAAAGTGAAAATGCCATTTTGTATGCCAACACTGCAGTTTCTCCACAGATTTGCTGTCTTGTAAATGTAAAGTCTTTCTTTCTGATCACATTTTGCCTAATTATTTCTCCCGGATGGCAAATCAAGTCTCGCGCAAGCAATTCTCCCTGCTGTCATTTATAGTCCCTTCTGCGCGGCCGCAGTTTTATTTGATTCTACTGCTGAATCGTCTCTACAAATGGGATTGAGGCAGTTTGTTTAATCACTGGGTAACAATAACCTGAGTGTGTAATGCAATCCTACAATAGTTGTCTGAATTAATGGCAGAGTTGAGTGCAGTGGGCTGATACTTTGCAGCAGCGAGTTCAACTTATTTAATCATTATGACACAGCTCGTTCCACTCAAGCTGAATCATGAATGTTTCATGAGCTCGGCATGTGTGAGTAGTAGCTGTGGGACCTATACAGACCTGCACGTATTTAACACTCCCAATGGATTGAAGGCTGTTACTTTGATTACCAACATTTGTTCCATCAGAATAACAGCAACAGGGTTTCCACAAAGACGTCGTCGTGTCTGTGCGCATTTCTCACAGACTTGACCTTTATGCTGCAGACATAGAGGGGTCACATCAAGAGCACAGGTTTAAAGGTGAGCGGCGAGATTAAGCAAGGTGATGAGAAAAGGGATTACGCAAGTCAAGTGGCGGGAAATGATTACTGTGTGACCTAGGGAAATGATGAACAGACAGCTCCACACAAAAAAAGGGAATTAACAGGGAGAGACTGAAGTTTAAGGCAGACAAGGACACCCAGAAGAAGAAGAAGAAGAAGAAGAAGAAGAACAGTGGAGTTAAGAGAGAGATCAGAGCAGTAATAGGGAGAGAGAGATTAATAACGGCAGAGCCAGTGAAGTAGCACCTCTGAGCCCTGAGTGGGGGAGCTACAGACGACAGAGCTGAGACGAATTGCCACCTTTTTAATTAATCGCTAACTTGCGCTCTCTCTCTCTCTCTTTTACTCCCTCTCTGCTCACTACACCACACTGCTTGAGACAGAACAGACGTGTGCTAGCATAGCAAATAGCACAATGAAGCAGTCGGGCTTTGAAACAGTCTTTGACATGCTGGGATTACAGAGCTCTTTGTTTAGTACAGTATGTCTCAAGGCGCTCACTGCTGGGACACAAACTGTATAGTGTGCTGAGAAATCCTCCTTTAGCTGACATAAGTGGAAGTGAAGATGCTCTGAATATATGGCTTGAGTTTAATCTTTCTCTACACAATCATTTCTTTATGAAAGTCCTTTTTACCTGAATATTGAAATTCTAAGTCCCCTGGTGTGATTCCTGCTCAGTCTTCAAACAGAAAACAGTTTGCTGCTGATGCTTGCATATCGCTTATTTGAATGAATGCAAACATCTGTTAACAGAAAATGTGTGCACTCTGAGATAGAGCAGCAGAGCACAGGGCCATTGGAAGAATTAAATTAAATTCTGTTTTCTATGTGATAATTATTCACATGTAATTATGAATTCATTAGCTGGGTGCCAGAAAAGCCAGTTTCATCAAAACTTCATCTATTTAGTTATATTACTAAATTAATATTTCTGTGAAACATACACTGTCTTCACACTTTCCTCCAAAGCCTAATTTTATGTAAGCATGCATGTGTTTTGTATTGCTTTTTAGTGATCTGCTAAGTGTTACGTTAAATTATTAGACACCCCTGTTTACACATTAATGGGGTGTTGAGAGTTTTAAGCTGATCAGTTCAATATCACTGTTCAACAAGAGTAGTAGAATAACTGAAATAAATAACTTAGATATTTTAAATTAAATATTTTATAAGCTGATTATATGTTTTGTATGTAAATGCAAGATTTCCACTTACTAAATAAAGATACATGGAATTACTGCCTCTGAAATGTAGCTGTGCGCTCAAATAAAGTACAACAAATTTAAAATTGTACTTACTGTATGAACACTTGATAAGTAAATGTACTTAGTTACTTTCAGTTATTACAACATTTAAAGGGGAAATATAATCATTTTCTTATTTTCTGTTATTTTTATATTTTTATGATGTCAGATGTTAGTTTTAAACATGGTTCTGAAACTTGAGGTGAATGTATGTGAAAATGCTTCCTGAAAGTAGAAAGCCAGGGCTTCAACCTGCTGTGAATGTTTCGTTTGCAAAGTCTCCATCAAACTGACGTCAGTCACACATGCCCACTATTGGCTGTCCATTGTGTAGCCTTTGTTGCTAAGGTTGTTCCATCAGTTGTTCATGTTTTCCACTCCCATATTGCAGATCACATTTCTTATTGAACATATATGGATGTATTTAAGAAGATTTAGTTTTTACTGTAAAGTATGCACAATATAACAGTAGAGCTCCAGAATATAAATGTAGGCCTGGAAATGAGCCTGTCCCCTTTAAGTATCAGTGCAAGTATTATGTGCAACAAAATTACAGTCACACAAATTTCATTGTCCGCATCAGTAAATGTCATCATCAGGTGTCATTAGATGACTTGAGTGTGGAACAAGTGGTTGAATAAGAGTCAGAGGCATGTGTGCATAAATGTGCACATGTTCATGTATGTGTCACCTGCACACGTGTGCACACCACATACAGTATGTGCGCAGCATGTTGGTGTTTTCCTTCCCACCTCCTTGAAGCAATTTGTGTGGCTGCTCAACAGACAGCTGTGTGACTGGCGCTCATGCGAGTTGGAAAACATCTCACACTCCCCACTTATCCACGCACCCAAGGGGGAAAAGGTTGGAGATGTTTGGAGCTAACAACCCCCTGTTCAGCACCGCAGTGTAGGCCAGGTGTCAACTCCTACTTAATAAAGAGATGGACCCTATCGATTTTCAGTTTGGACTTTTCATCTGTCAATCTGCACCAGAGAGAGGGGCATCTATGGGAGCCTGTTAATAGATGCTATCACACTGAAACTGAAGTGTCAGATTAAGGGGTGTAAACTAACTGAAAAGGATAGGATGTGAAGGCTTGTGTTGCTGCTCTGATGGAAGCAGCGACAGAGTGCAGAAAGGATAGTGAATATTCAATTAAATCAAACAGAGAGACGTTGACATTTTTGGCTCTGGTTTGTCTCCAGTCGGCCTTTGGGGAAATGTGAAGGAGGGAGGCAGGGGGAGAACTGGTGAGCATGTCAGCTTGTCATGGGGGAGATGAGCCAGAGAGAGCGCGGGAGGACAAAGGGGGGCAAGATGGAAGGGGGGGCTCGTTCAAGGCAATAAATCAGAGATGTTGTTGATGCAGTGACAGAGCTGACTTTGTTTTACCAGCTGACAACAAAAAGCTGTCAATGCTGCTAAAAACATTGCAGACTCAATCGGCTCAGTGCAGCACAACCCTGTATGTTGCTTGGCATTCTTTGAACAACAGCAATGTATCGATCTGATGACAAATACATCGCTGTGATCCGATTTTAATGTTTCATCTTTCTATCCATTTAACCTTCTTTATTTTCTTCTCTCTGTATTTAACTTCTCTCCTCTCCTTTTCTATCTTTTCCTGGAACCTCATAAAAAACATTTGGAGGAGATCCAAGGGCACATCATACTTGTTAGCGTTGTTTATGCACCCATTAAACACGATAAGCAGGGTTTGTCAGCTGACAATGCCACATCAGCTGGCAGTTGGGTTGGCCTTGTTGTAAGGACAGTCATCTCCACCAAACTTTGACTCACTGTGGTCTGTGTGAACAATAAATGGCTGTGGAGGTGAGCAGAGGCAGTATAGTGAGCAGGCAACAGAGCACTGCAGTAGCATCAATATCACCAGCAGCAAGCAGTGCTTCTTTCTCTTAATATCCCCATTAAACTTAAATATCCTGTTTCAATTTCTCTTTCCTCATGCTAGCTCTTTTTTCTGTCTTGGATCTTCCTTTTTCTTCACTCTCTCTCTCTCTTGCTTTGTGTTCTTCCGTTCCCCATTAACTCTCAGATCCCAGATCAACCTATCCTCACAATGTAATGTGTGATATTGTCCCATTTGCATCACATTACAAGCCTGCGTCTCAGTCTAA
Source organism: Scomber scombrus (assembly GCF_963691925.1). Lineage (NCBI taxonomy): Eukaryota > Metazoa > Chordata > Actinopteri > Scombriformes > Scombridae > Scomber > Scomber scombrus. The sequence goes on from NC_084987.1 coordinate 14,646,826, forward strand.
ATGAATTGTGATAAAAATGATATCAGGGTTTCTCTTCTTTAAACGAATTGAAAACATTTTCACAGTTTCATCTTTAATGTATGCTTCTTTTTTTAAAATATATACACTCTATGTGGCTTTGTAGCTGGAATGTGCTCCTGGTTTTTGTTCAGGGTGAATTAAGGAATTGCCCTGCTTTATGTCCGGTCTGACACTTACAGAAGACAAAAGGGAAATGGATGTCATCAGGAACAAAGTGCCCGTGACCTTTGAAGCAAGCTTTGATATTCACCCCCTCCCTGTCTCTTCCTTTCCTCCCACTGTCTCGCTGCTATCCTCTATACCTCTCTCTCCGTCTCATTCAGTCTTGCTGTCTAATCCTCTCCTCCATTCCCTTCCCTCTCAATCACCTGCTCTCTTTTTAACTCTCTGTGACCTTCCTCAGACCACACTTTCCTTCGGCCTCTGTGTATTTCCTCATCCCTCTTTTCTCCTCTCGTTTCCTTCTCTGGTCTTATTAGCTTCGAGATAAGCCATCAAAGCTCAACCTCAATTTCCTCCAAATGACACACAAAAAGAAAGAAGGGAAAAAAGAGCCTTAATTGCAATACTTGCTTTCATTCTTGCTTTCATTCTTTTTTTGGAAGAGAGGATATCATTTTCACTTTCAATGTTGTGGCTGTGGTATATGAGGCCCATGAGGAACCATGATGAGGGGGGAGTGGCAGCATGTTTTGCCACCGGTTTCGAGGGGTTAAGCTGTGCAGTGTCGTTTGTCGACAGCCCGTCTGAACACGTCCCTTTAGTGGTGGGATGAGTCAGCCTCGTTACACACCTCAGGGAGCACGTTGTGCCTTCTACTTTCCCGCTAAACAACGTCAATGGTCCTGTCTCTCGTTATATTGGAGGAGCAGCGGGGGGAGCAGAGACACAAAAGCACTCCCACACAAATAGACAGAAGGGGTCACCCATGCAAACATTTACACACACGCACACATACACACACACACAAACCCACACATGCACACACACATACACACAGACAAGCAAATGGAAACAGACAGACAAACACACACAGCATCCCATTATCCATTCTACAGGTCATTCTAATCCCCCCTCAGCTGGAGACGAGCCCTCTGCTCACTTTTATTCCTTGCAAAGAAAAAAAAGGAAAAGAAGGGGTAATTTTTGAATGTGTACATGTGTGTCTTTGTGTGTGTCTGCTTGAATGTCTGTGATTCCAGGCGTGAGATCCAGATGTCTTTGTATGCATGCATGGACAAATCTGTGAATGTGTGTCTGTGTGTGAGTGTGTGTGTTTGTGTTCCTCATGTCTCTCCTGTTATGTGTGTGTGCATGAGCGTGCATCTCTCCAGCTCGTCGTCTGTCCCCAACCCTGCTGAGATGAGCCCTGCATATGCCGCCTCATACCCACAGATCCATCCAGCTCCAAGCTCCCCCTGGCTCCAGAGACAACATAAAGAGCAGGAGTCAATTGAAATGAATGGGCAACCCAGTGCAAGCTGGCTAGGGCTAAATGGAAATGTCAAGCTCGCCGTGGATCCCTTTTGTTTGTCTGTAGAAGGCCGCATCTCACTGGGGAGCCAAAACAGAATAATACCGAGCCGGCAACAGTCAACACCTCACTGTTTCCATTTCATGTCACTCCTCTATGTTTAGCAGTATGTGGAAAAAGCAAGAAAGCTAATGGGCAGAGGTATAATAGAGAAAGAAAGGTGATGGATTAAAGGTGGGGTCTGTTGAGTTGGATCTGGCAATTTTTTGATCAGCTCAAGCAAACTTTGCCTCATACAAACACTGATAACATCCCTCCTCTTGGATAAACCAGGTGCTAGGCTGCAGGTGTACATACAATGCACACTGACAGCTGTGAGGGGCGTATGTATGGGAAACTAGAGTCGGTATGAGCAGACAAGGACAAAAAAAAAGAGATTGTTGAAATGAAATGAGCAAAAAGCCAAAACACGAACCATGAGACCCTTTGTCACAGGTTGCAGATGTAAACAGGTTGTGACCAATTGGACCAAAATTTAATAATCTAATAAACCTAATAATTTCTCAAATTGTCAGTGTTTGCACTAATTGTATTGTTAAATCAAAGCTAGGACCAACTGATAAATAATGATACTTGTCATTGATCTCCTGTCATTTACTCTGTACACAGGGCTAAGAGAAAAAAAATATATATTTTTCAAGAACAAAAGCAATCTCCAACAACCAGTAGTTATTGCAGTGAGCGTTATTTCAGACTTCATCATGCCAATCCTGACGCGCCATATCCTTGAGTCTAAGGTCAACCCTCTAATTTTATTGAAATTGCAGTCTGGATTGATTGATATCTCTAGAGATAGACAACTAGAAGAGGAAGACACAGTCAGAAAGTGGATGACCTGCTGATGAAAACAAAGAATCAATATCACACTCAACAAGGATTCAACCTGAAAGCAATTTAACTTGTCTGTGCAGAGGCTAGTGTGATGTACAAGCGGCCGGGGCGGGGGTTGATCGGGGTGTAACGCAATCCAACGGCCTTACATGTACACATATTGGCTTGTTGAGTCTTGTAAGCTGCTTTGACATCTCATTTATGGTTATTGATAGTTTCTATGTTAATGAATTGGCGCATCACTAATGATCTGTGTGTGTGCTCGTGTGTGTGCGTGCGCAGACATGTGTTAATGTGTGTGTGTGTTCTGCTGCACATCCTCCAGTCTGGCAAGGACATCTTTAGTCATTATCTGGAGCCGGCTTTGTAATTTGTAATCAGCTGATAGTGGCTGAGGCTGTGAAGTGTGATGTACCAGACTCCAAGCTGCCATATTTAATCCAATCCCAGATCTATTACCGAAGATGGGGACAGGACCATAGAGCAGCAGTCATCCCCCTACACACACACACATATTGTATATATGGACAATGACGGCTGCTAAGTGCATTGATGTCTCGGTAATACTGTGATGCAGATCAATGTCAGACGCATCTTCGTCTGAGTAAACAGACTGGAGATGGCTTCATGCTGCACTAGAAAGTTTCCCTAAAAGCGACAGCTTGAAAGCAGTAAAGGGGAGATACAATTCTGTGTTTATCTGATAGTTATTTTGGGTAATTACACCAGTACAGCATGAAATGGGGATCTTTTTCTCATAAAATGCCTTTGAATTTTACACTCCATGTCACACATACTTTCTGCAAGTATAGGACATTTGCAAATATTTTCAAGATTACTTTTATGTAACATCATATGATCACAAAAAATGTGTCAAAAAATATGTTGATGTCAACATCAACTTTTCACAAATTACCATTACCAATGTAATAGCAAACAACTGCTTACTTTCACATCCAATAGACACAGAGTGACATTGGCATCTTTTTTGGAGTTTGTGTCTAACTGGCAGATGCATATCCAAGACTCCCTCTCTGTGCCTGCTGCAAAAAAGACAGTGGTCATAAGAGTGGGAGACCGAAACAAAATAAGTAAAGTGCAAGCTGAAAAACCCCATTTGACATACAAGTTGTCACTAGATAGGCCTATATTATTGTTTTCTGAGCTTTCACCTACATGTTATGGTCTTGTTATGGCTTGTGACTTGTGACTTTGAAAACAAAACTTTGTTTCAAACTCATTTTTTAGCAGTTACAAACATGTAACAGAAAAGAGTATTCCTGTTAATATTTTGACCCCTCAGGAATTTTACTGACAATGACTAGTTAGTTACATACAGTGCCTGTATCTTGTTCACTGGTTTGGGAAAGGTTTGAGCATGCTCACAAAGCTGTTAACTCAAATGTTCACGAGTAGGGGAACAACCTGGGAATAAAGAGGGACTATAGGAAACAGAATAGGTCAATAAAAAAAAAAAAAGTAATAAAGCTGTTCAATTCAATTGCCAACTGCAGTTCCACATGAGAGGCAAATGCTGTGCTCCTCCTGTCTGATGCAGGTGCACAGAGGTCATGCTTTGGTAAACGCAGCAGTAGGATAAATCAAATCCCGGCCTTTGTGTCCACGTTCTTTTTAGCAAACAATAAGAGCGTAGCATGGTCCCCCTTATGTCCTCCACCTGGGTTAGTTACATGTCATACAAAAGACGGAGGGTGGTGAGACAGATGGGGAAACATTTTATTTTGGAGAGATGGGGTGTACTTTTACTTTGTTTTAGAAGCTAAATAATTGCATTGAGGAGGGCAGCAGTGAACTCAGCAGATTCGCCAAGGCAGTGATGCTGCATGTTGCCTCCGTTTTTGTTGTGGCTTTACACTTTATTAGAGATAATAATTTGGCCAAAGGCAGAGGCAGGTGCTACAGGAATTACACAGCAGGTGTAGATGAAGGGATAAATAAAAAGAAGGATTACAGAGAAGGAGAGCTGGTTGAATATGGTTAATATTGACTGTGGACAGTAAATGAATAAAATATTTTTTTTATATGGTCGGCTGAAAACGAAAGGAAAGGAAAAAAGTGGCACCTGAGCTGCTCTTAAATCTGTTTGGTATAGATATGCTGTCGATGGTACTGAACAATTTCCACTCAATTTGTTTGTTCATTGTGTTGTGTTGTGCTGTGTACATGTTGGCTACACCTCTGTTGCTATCGACTGCATCTCTATTTATTTTCTTTTTCTAGTTTGTTGTTGGCAGGATGAGTGTTGCCCCTTTTCAATTACCTGCCCACTAACACGCAATCTCTCTGTTTCCTTCCTTGTCCTATCCTGCACCCATTCCTTTTCCAATCTCATCATACTTCCTCCTTTCCCATCATTTCCCTATTTCCCTGACCCATCTACTTTCAATCATCTTCACACATCTTTCTTCCCCCTAGCCAACATCCTGACAGTGGTCATCCTGTCCCAGCTGGTGCTGCGTCGACAAAAGTCCTCCTACAACTATCTCCTGGCACTGGCGGCTGCCGACATCCTTGTCCTGCTCCTCATTGTTTTTGTCGACTTCATACTGGAGGATTTTATTTTGGCTACCCCACTGCCCCCATCAATAAACAATGCAGTGCAGGTTCTGGAGTTCTCCTCCATCCACACCTCCATCTGGATCACCGTGCCGCTCACCATCGACCGTTACATTGCTGTTTGCCACCCGCTGCGCTACCACACGGTCTCCTATCCAGCCCGTACACGAAGGGTGATATTCGCCGTGTACATTGGGTGTCTGCTCTCTGCAGCCCCGTATTACTGGTGGCCTGAGCTGTGGCACAGCCTGCCCGGTCTGGGCAGTGGTGGTGGAGGAGGGGAGGGCAACAGAAGAACTGTGGCTCAACATGTCCTGGTGTGGGCCCATTGTGCCACCGTCTACCTCCTCCCCTGCAGTGTCTTCTTCTCCCTCAACGCTGTTATCGTGCGCAAGCTACGCAGACGCCGCAGCTGTTTCCGTCTGCGCGGCTACTCTACCGGCAAGACCACTGCCATTCTCCTCGCTATCACCTCCATTTTCGCTGTGTTGTGGGCCCCACGCACCCTCATGATCCTCTACCACTTCTACTCCCCTCCTCCAGTGTCACAAGGTGCCGGCCGGCTGCTCCACATGCTCACTGATCTGGCGAACATGCTGGCATTGCTCAACACCGGTGTCAACTTCTTTCTCTACTGTTTCATCAGCAAGCGCTTCAGGGGCATGGCGGCTAACGTGTTGCGGGCGCTGGTCCATTGCCGGAAGCAGCCGCCGCCGTTCTATGCCAGCCACAATTTCTCTATCACAAGCAGTCCCTGGATCTCACCAGCCAACTCCCACTGCATCAAAATGTTGGTGTACCAGTATGACAAAAATGGAAAGCCCATCTGTATTTCCTCTTGAGTCCTCAGGCACCAGCAGCTGCCCCCACCCTCAAACATTGGGGAACATGTTGGGGTTTTGTCTCCTTGGCAACCAGCTTTGCCTGCATGGGACTCTCTGAGGCTTGAAAATGTCAACACGCCGAGTGGGAACAGAGGTAACAATTTAGCTAGCTTTGAGCGATAAAAACAGTGGTAGGGCTAGCAAGGTGGAAAAGCAAACAGCAGATACATGCTTGGCAGAAAGTGGCAAAGCTGCTCATGTTCAATAAAGTAATTACAAAGCAGTGACCAGCATTAAACAGATGTTGATTGTTTCCACCATGCAAAAAAAAAAAAGGTACTGTAAGTGACTGACTGCTGATTGACTGAGCGACTCCAGACTGTTTCATTGCAGACTGATAAAGGCATATCACCACCATCTATCACTGTTGTTCATGAGCCACCATTTGTAACACCGCTGTCTGAAGTGACAACTACTGTAGATGTATCCTCAATGAAGCATCAAATGCCTGATGACGGTGGTTCATTAATGGATGCTCTCTGTTGTGCATTGCTGCCAACAGTGAGGAACTTTGAACAGCTGCGCCTTTGTCCACTGGGAGTCGTTTCCAGAAAGATCCAGTCAGAGTCTGGGCACGAAACATCTCACCTCAAGGGGTGATTCACTCAGGCAGAGCCACGATGGTGTGTCCACTGCCCACAGTCCTGACTGTCTCCCAGCAATGTAAAACAGCGCTGTCATTACCAGTTTAATATGCAGAGGAGATGCAAAGACATGTTAATTTGGGCTTTTATTTAAAAAAGAAGAAAAAAGAGTAGCCCTCTCTGACTTTCCTCATGTGTGTAGAGTTCATCCTAGCAGCGCAGGTCATTTACAAGTCGGCACTCGCTATGGAAGAAGTTATCCCACATCCAAGCTCACAGATTGTTGTAGGATGAGTAGGCACTCTGCTTATTGTTGGTTAAATATTTATCAATGGTAGACTTGACTGTTATTGTAGCTATATACAAATACAAGACAAAAAATATGACTTGAGGTCGTTTGTCTCTAAGCTGTTATTAATCTAGTAATCACATTTCCAATATTAGGAGGAGGAAATTTCTGCTATTAGTAGATAGTCCTCTATTAACTATTAATGGACCGTGATGATTTACTGTTAGCCATTATCTGGATGAATATAATGAATGTAATCCTTTAGCTGTCTGAGAAAGAGAGAGAAACAGACAGAGAGAGGACCAAAAAGTCTGTTCTTCATCCCTTTGGTCTGTTTCCCCCATCCAAGGTTTTCTGTCCCATGATGCAGCAGTGAATTTGATCTCATGGCCACCGTGACATATTTTAGCTCTGCTCATTCTGCTGCCGGCTGATGGCAATTCAGTAACATTTTACACCGAAACATAGTCACGTACATCAACTGTGTCTCAGTGCTGCCCGAGTCCTGCCTGGTAACAAACCATAAATGTGAACACACACACACCTCGCGCTGTATTGCCCACAGAAAGAGCACACTGAGATCAATGCACATCCATTCTGCAGACACCTTGGGGCATTAGCTGTGTTCATCTATATAGCAAAAATGAAGCTGTGCCACAGTGTCCCGGTGGCTTAATGGTTAATGTGCAAACCGCATAACCACAATATCCATGGTTCGGTTCCTGGCCAGGGGACCCTTGTTGCATGTCATACCCCTCTTTCTCCCCCTCTATTAGATGCCTCTCTCTACTGACTTGAATAAAGGGAAAAAAGCCCCAAGAAGAAGAATGTAGCTGTGCCAAAGGGCAGATTTCTGCTAGTACCTGCTTGGAGAGAGAGACACATTAGGCCTCCTGTTTTTTTTGTTTTTTTTCAAATGGACATGGCTTTGAATGTTTGGTGCATCTGTCAAAAGCTGATAAAGTCATGCCCTCTAAACTCAAATGTGTGATACTCTTCAGCAGTGGGATGGGGACTATATGTGTGTATGTCCTCTCATTCTTTTACCTCAGCAACTAATAAAGGAAAAACTGGCTGCAGCTGAAAATCAGGGCAAGCGGTTCATAGGTTTGGTCATTACTCATGTCAGTTATAATAACATTTAACTTCACTAGTGAGATATGAGAACAAGGTAAGACACAGCTTTACAATGGAGTCTTTTAAAACAAGTATCACCTTTTATCAGCCAGTTTAAACAACGTACCAGTTTAATAACATGCAGTGGATTATTAAAGATATTTTCATGTGTTTATTTTTGTTGTGATTTACATACAGTAAGTGGATTGAAACTTAGATTAATTTTGGAAGATGTTTAAACACTGTCATATGGCTTGTATTTGGAAGAAAAAAAAGACAACCAGCTGCAGACAAGATATTCACACATACATTACCAGTTAAAAGGTTGGACACACTCTCATGTCAATCAACATACATTTAGAATTATACCCACAATTAATTGATTGCTTAATTTTTAAATCTCATGCAGCCAACTCTGGTTATTCTCCATCCCATATGACGTAAACATGGCAGTAATATAGTGGGTCATATAGTTTTTAGACTGATTAAATTCCTGCACTGTTTGAAAGGAAAGGAGTGTGCAATGATGGATGTAGATGATGCAATATTTGGTCCATAAACAGGAAGAGTAATTAGTACAGAGGAACTCAAAATGTGCATTTTAATGTGCTATATGTATTACTGTATTAAAAAAATCACTTCAATGGTATTTCTAAAAATATAAAAGTTGAGATAAAAAGAGAAGGAGTGATGAATAGTTTAAAAGCACACGAGCAGTTTGAAAAACACTCAAAATCCTCATTCTACAAGAGTTGTGACCCTTTGAGACTGCATGTGAGTAGGTAAATTTAGTAGGTAAAGTTGTACACAAACCATCCACTCTGTTTGTGTTGCTTTGCTCCAGAAACTGTTGTAAAAGATTTCATCAATCTAAAGAGTAACATTTTATCAGAACCAGCCAGAGTCAGAGTTACATTAAAAACATATTGCTGTATATGCACAAATTCAACCTGTTGGCTTACATGATAGTCTTTCCAATTTCTGTTTCTATCAAACAGCACTTCACTGGTGTAAACGTGATTGTCCAACTTCTAAGCTCCCCTGTTTCACTTCAGTTGTGTACTCAAGCAATAACTGGCTCTTCCACTCTCCATTCCCATTTCTTTCGTCCACACAAATTGATTTTCTGCAGAATTGCAAAGTGAAGTGAGGAGTACAGACTGCCACCTGCTCCTTATCATCTTCACTTTGTACTGTTCCCTCTCATCTCTCTTTCCTCCCACTTTATGTCAAATGCACCTGCTCAAAGTTAATTTCACAAGTGTCCTTGTTACTCGTTAACTCATTAGCTTGGAGTCTTTTGTGCTTCACGTGCATATTGAACATATCGCTCCATCATTCTTCATCAGAGAATTAATCCATATGAGTAGGGACCTTGATTTGAAGCTGGTGGATGTCAACAATCATTTGATGGAGATGAACGGCCAAAGGGTCAATAGGCAGAAATCATTCAGCGAGCTACTCGACCTCCAGTCTATCAAATTCATGTCTGTTACACAGCAGCAAGGTGTTACATTTCATTTCATGTGAAGGCACTAAATATACGCTTTAATGCTAATCAATATTGCCTAATTATCAGACTGTGATGATTAAAAAACAAAATTACAAAACAATGGCTTTGGATTTGGTGCATTAAGCCTAAAGAGCTCATGCCAGATCAACGTTGCCATGACATTCATTTCACGTGGTAACCCTTTTCAGTGTTCGGCCATGTTAATGTGACATTTGTGAGAAAACCGAGGCCATTGGCACGCCTCATTCCAGTCCACCAGGGAATGAGGCAAGCATGCTGGGAAACCAAAGCAGAGGGATGAGTGGGAGGGTGGAAAGACTGTCACATGCAGGTCCCCCTACACATCCCACGTGAGGCACTCAGGAGCAGGTGGGAGGGTGTGTGTGTGTGACAGGGGGCAATGCCAAGAAATCTTCCCAATTATGATGAAAAAAATGCCCAGGATCTATATTTTCTTCAGCCAGGTATTAAAAAGATAACTAAACATAAATCAATCACTGGGGAAAATTGTATTTTCTCTCTCACGCACCCTGCCCTGCTCGGCTTTCTGTCCATCTCTCTCTACCTGCTTAGCTCTAGTGTGTGTGTGTGTGTGTGTGTGTGTGTGTGTGTGTGTGTGTGTGTGTGTGTGTGTGTGTGCGTGTGCGTGTGTGTACATAATGTCCGTGTTAGACAGAAAGAAGCTTTAAAAAGTGTTTGTGCCATAGGACCTGTAATGTACAAAATGAAATACGTATTTATATGAAATTATGACGAATATAATTCCATACAGCACAGTATTATAACGGTATATTCATGAATGTAGAAATGGCGCTTCTGGCATTTTTGTTGGTATTTTTCTGATTGTGATTTTCTACACAACAACCTTTTTTGAGCAGTCTTTTACCTCTCTTCATGGCACTGTTTCAAAACTGTGGTTTTATAATTGTACTGAAGTGATTATAGGCTTGCATAATTCATTTTTTCCATCCTAATGAATGTATTGACTGTATAAAGAGTATGTATTACTGTGCTGTGAGAAAGTATGCAGAAAAGTATCAACCAATATGAATATTTTTGATTAAAGAAATAAAGAACAGTATCTCTTAAGACTAAGATATAGTGCTGTGTGATTTTTGTTTTTTTTCCTGCATGAAAAATTACAATTTAAAACACATACACTCAATAACATGAGGGAATTATAAGCAGAAAGGTAAATATATATAGCAGTGTCTTTTTTTTATTTATTTGGACATATCTGGTTTCAGTACATTACTTGCTGATTTCAGCAACATTGCAGAAAATAAGCACCAACTCAGTGTTCTGCCTCGGTGAACGATCTGGAGGTTCCGTGCTGATAAATGGATATGAGAAGTTTTATTTCAGAAAAGGAGGAATATCTACCAAAACTGTGACACCCCAAAGTGCTGAAATGAAACTATAAACCTCATCTGTTACTATCATTACTGCTGGTTTTAGAAATAATTTTGAATTCTGAATACTTTCAAATTATTAAATCCAAAAATGTGTCATAATTTTAAGCAATGCTTAGATTTAAGGGTCCATAATTGTTGAATAATTTCCCAATAATTTCTTATTATTGCCAAGAATGTGAGGCTGGAATGTATTATGTAATTAAGTGCTGTACTGTGGTTAAATTGAATCTTCAAATGGTAAACACCCAATTAATTTATTCCAGTGAATTGCTCATGTAACCAGGCAAGCATATGATTCCACATTCTGTATATAGATAATACAGTTTCCCAATAATAAGTATGTAATTAATCAATATGTACTTTTGAAAAAACTTAGCTTTTCTTGCAGGGAAATTCTTATATTCGATGCTACTCAATTACATAATCCTTTCAGGGAATAATACATTCAATTATTGGGGGCCTGTAAAATAATTTGGAAACTATTTTTGAATAAAATACACCAATGAGCAGCTTTGGGAAAGATATTCATTTGATGTAACTTTTTTACAGATTACACAGCTTATTGACATTGCAAAAAAAGAGTCCCTCCATATCCAACTGTACAGCATTAAAATGATATAAACCACATACTAGGGTGTTTTCTTCAGCAATACACACATCTGTGAGTTCTAACCAAATAACCACAGATAATCACTGAAAATCAACTTGTGCATGGTGGCCTGACCTTGAAGCATCCTAAACACACTGCAGAGGATTTAAAACAGTCCAGTCCAGTTTACTGCAATGTGTGTGTGTGGTCACACTGTGCGGGCAGGTCTGCGAAAATGATAACAGTTTGTTATAATTCGGGGGGATACACTATACAATGCGGTGGCAAACAGGGCTTTGTTGTTCTACAGCTCCAGCTCAACTGTAACAATCCAGCTGATAATCACAAGCTCAGAGGCAACAGGGGGGATTCAACTGTGTTTGTGTGCATATGTGTGTGTGTTTGTGTGTGTGTGTGTGTGTGTGTGTGTGTGTGTGTGTGTGTGTGTGTGTGTGTGTGTGTGTGTGTGTGTGTGTGTGTGTGTGTGTGTGTGTGTTTGCATTTGTGCATTTGTGCCCAATTAAGTCTTGACAGCAGATCTGACTCAACTGACACGTTGTCCCTGTCAAAGTCACAATAAGTGAGAAATGAAGCATAGTGTACATGAGAACAAACACTCACACAAGAAGACACTATTTTATACATCTATAATCACCTCTGATTGAAGTCAAAGTAACACAAGTGTGTCATCTTTTAAACACCCCCTGGTTACATCCACAGGCACAGTCAGCCAATCATTGTCTTACTCATATTCACAGTCTACCAATCATCATTACACACAGTTCATGATAAGCCAATTAACACCTCTCTCACACAAAAAAAAATGCAGTCACCCTCACTGCCAAACACGGCTCACTGTTAACTGACATTTCCCTGCATACACAATCAAGTCTCTTGCAGCTGAACAAAAGGATCAGCGTGTCTGTTTCAGTGAGACAACCTGCGACTGGCCTCTTCCAATAAATCCACATCACCGCATTGTATAAGCTGAGGTCACTCTACATTCACCATAATATAAAGTAGGTCTATCTGATAAATGTCCTGTCAGTCCATAACTGTCTCTCATGTGCAGTTTATGCAATGGACAAGGAAAGATGCAGGGAGAGAAAAGTAGAAAATGTGGCGTGGAATAGAGATGGAGGGATAGAGAGAAATAGCGGTGGATGACAAGGCAGAGGGAGCGTGTGGTTCTGCAAGTGTGTGTGTATGTGTGTGTGTGTGCTTACTGGCAGGTCTTAACAGTGTGTTTCTGCAGTGATAAAGATGGATGAGCCTGTCTGCTGCTGCTGTGATTGGGCTGCTGCTGATTGTAAGTGCGTGCGCACACGTGTATGCACATGCAAAGATTTATTTATTTATTTATTTATTTATTTATTTATCTATTTATCTATTTATCTATTTATCTATTTATCTATTTATCTATTTATCTATTTATCTATTTATCTATTTATTTATTTATTCATTCAGACTTCTGGCTGATGTGCGCAATCAGGAGAAGGTGTTGAAAAAGTACCAAAGATGTATCATCTGTCTTCTGAGCAACATTTATCAAGGCTATTTACTGTATGTGTCCATCTATATACAAAGTGGGGACTAAATCACGCCATGGAGGACAAGAGTCTGCAGGTTTGTGCTCTAACCAAACAGTAAACAGTTACATTTAACAATTATATCACACCACCAAAGGATCTTTTAAATGAACCCAAAGACATTCAATAAATAATTGACAACAAAAGTAACTATAATCACACATTGTCAACCTATTTTGCACAAATTTCACTGTAAGTTTTCCACTCATATTTGTGAAATACTGTAAAATATAGCAAGTGTCTAAAATATAAATTGTCTTCTGATCTGCAAGGCATATAATTAGGGATTGTCAAACTTTGAATAATGAAATGAATGATGGCTTTTTCCATTTAGCCACAGTTTCAGGGTCCTTGTATTGTGCAGTCTAGCTCACTGTCACACTGTCATGACTTACTGCAATACTTGAACAGAACAGAGCTGTTATTAATGTTATTATCAACAATATTAACCTGTGCTTTTCCTTATAACAACTTGTTTTTAAAACTATGCTGTATATTCTCTGTCAATTGAGGTAATCTAGCCACATTTTAATTGTTAGTATAACAATGAATTACTTAATTACTTATTCTGTGATGAGGGAATAAGTAAGAAAGATTTTCAGCGCTGTAGTGAGATTCACAGTTGATGGGGAGGATCTGGTTGAGGATCTGGTTCAGATTAAAGCTGTTTTGTGGTCCTTTCTAGTACAAAGCTTCCTACATTCACAGCAAACTGTCTGTGTGTAAGATAGGATACAGACTGTTTATGAGCTCTGCCTCTAATTCCACATAAAATCCCTGAGACTTTGAATGAGATCTGTTTGATCGATGGTATCACGAGCAGCACCAAGATCAAGGCGAACCAGGATGGAGTGCTTCCCAGTGCTAGCAGCTTGATTGTAAGCTTCTTAGGCTTGACTTTCCCTGTCATGGACCAGAAAATCTGCCCTATATAGAGCTGCCGACTTGGGTGTTGATTTTCAGTTAAATAAGTGTCATGTTACTGTAACATTAAAAACTTGTTCAACAGGGCAAGCTTAAAAATCTCTGTGTGTGAGCAGAATATTGAGTCTTTAATGGTGAAAGTTTTCTAAGACAAATTATGGATTCAAATAAAGTTCCAGGGCTATGATGATTATCATTTACACACCAGGCAAAAAATAATTTACTCTTGCAATCTCCACTGCAGCATTATATTGTGTCATAAAATCTTTCAGTTACAGATGAAACACTTTTAGATATGTGCTTCTTCCACTTGAGCTCAGCCAGTTTGCACTTGCTTTGAAATGTTCAAGTACATCAATTCAACCTTGAGTAAAAAAATATGAGAAGCTGTTCAAGTGTTGAATCACAGATTGCTAATGTGACATAAAATATACACTACCGTTCAAAAGTTTGGGGTCACCCAAACAATTTAGTGTTTTCCATGAAAAGTCACACTTATTCACCACCATACGTTGTGAAATGAATAGAAAATAGAGTCAAGACATTGACAAGGTTAGAAATAATGATTTGTATTTGAAATAAGATTTTTTTTTACATCAAACTTTGCTTTCGTCAAAGAATCCTCCATTTGCAGCAATTACAGCATTGCAGACCTTTGGCATTCTAGCTGTTAATTTGTTGAGGTAATCTGGAGAAATTGCACCCCACGCTTCCAGAAGCAGCTCCCACAAGTTGGAGTGGTTGGATGGGCACTTCTTGCGTACCATACGGTCAAGCTGCTCCCACAACAGCTCAATGGGGTTCAGATCTGGTGACTGCGCTGGCCATTCCATTACCAATAGAATACCAGCTGCCTGCTTCTGCTCTAAATAGTTCTTGCACAATTTGGAGGTGTGTTTAGGGTCATTGTCCTGTTGTAGGATGAAATTGGCTCCAATCAAGCGCTGTCCACTGGGTATGGCATGGCGTTGCAAAATGGAGTGATAGCCTTATTCAGAATCCCTTTTACCCTGTACAAATCTCCCACCTTACCAGCACCAAAGCAACCCCAGACCATCACATTACCTCCACCATGCTCAACAGATGGCGTCAGGCATTCTTCCAGCATCTTTTCATTTGTTCTGCGTCTCATAAACGTTCTTCTTTGTGATCCAAACACCTCAAACTTCATCCGTCCACAACACTTTTTTCCAGTCTTCCTCTGTCCAATGTCTGTGTTCTTTTGCCCATCTTAATCTTTTTCTTTTATTGGCCAGTCTCAGATATGGCTTTTTCTTTGCCACTCTGCCCTGAAGCCCAGAATCCCGCAGCCGCCTCTTCACTGTAGATGTTGACACTGGTGTTTTGCGGGTACTATTTAATGAAGATGCCAGTTGGGGACCTGTGAGGCGTCTTTTTCTCAAACTAGAGACTCTAATGTACTTATCTTCTTGCTCAGTTGTGCAACGCGGCCTCCCACTTCTTTTTCTACTCTGGTTAGAGCCTGTTTGTGCTGTCCTCTGAAGGGAGTAGTACACACCGTTGTAGGAAATCTTCAATTTCTTAGCAATTTCTCGCATGGAATAGCCTTCATTTCTAAGAACAAGGATAGACTGTCGAGTTTCAGATGAAAGTTCTCTTTTTCTGGCCATTTTGAGCGTTTAATTGACCCCACAAATGTGATGCTCCAGAAACTCAATCTGCTCAAAGGAAGGTCAGTTTTGTAGCTTCTGTAACGAACTAAACTGTTTTCAAATGTGTGAACATGATTGCACAAGGGTTTTCTAATCATCAATTAGCCTTCTGAGCCAATGAGCAAACACATTGTACCATTAGAACACTGGAGTGATAGTTGCTGGAAATGGGCCCCTATACACCTATGTAGATATTGCACCAAAAACCAGACATTTGCAGCTAGAATAGTCATTTACCACATTAGCAATGTATGGAGTGTATTTCTTTAAAGTTAAGACTAGTTTAAAGTTATCTTCATTGAAAAGTACAGTGCTTTTCCTTCAAAAATAAGGACATTTCAATGTGACCCCAAACTTTTGAACGGTAGTGTATATCTGCAAAAGGGTGGACTACAAGAACAGCAGCACCTGTGTTATGTAATCCAGTAAGTGACCCTGAAAGAACTATTTCTCAGTAAGATAGGATACAGTTTTTCTCAATTGCTTTTACACATTTTCTGAAAGCAGAACTATACACACAAATCAACACAAACAAAAGGCAAAACTCCATAAATCTCCTGCAAAATCAAACTCTGCATATGAAATGAAGTTATGTCCTCTCAAAATGGTATTTTGTGTTCTAATGACACAAAAACACACACAATCATTTTTCTAAGAACACTAGTGTGCTCAGTGTATAACACTGCTGTGAATGGAAAACAGTAGTATGAATGCCTTATCAGGAAACGTACGCCTTTTTCATATTCAGTACACTTACTACCTATACACAGTAATCTGTTGTACAATATTTTTGTATGTTTTTATCCTCAAATGTAAAACAACAAATACACTGTAATAATAATAAAAATACTGTATGTTTTTGTTTTTCCCAAAGTACTGTATACATCCTAGCAAATATGTGTACATTGTTTTGCATACAGAAATAGAAAAATACACTCTATACACCTAAAAAAAGCTGCATCCTGTCGTCTGTTTGGGTCTGCTCACAGCACCTCATCAACTTTGCTGGTTGAGACTTTGAATATCTAGCATGGCGACTTCAGCTCTGAAAAGCCTCTACAACTACAGTAAATGTGCACATGCATCTTCCGTAGCTTGCAGAAGAAGTAAACGAGTATGGGGATTGTGGTCAAAGACCAGATCAGATTGATAAATGGAGAACGTGTGGAGAGATAAATGACTGAAAAGCATGGGTGGTCTATGAACCAGTTGCGGACCAGAGCAGCCTACTGGAAACCTATGTTGTCCCAGATGACAACATACCTGAGCTGCTCTAGGGCATCTGGTCTGGTGGAATGAGAATATTGTGTAGTGATGAAACGGGCACTGTTGCAGTGGCCAAGGGTGGCATGGTGATGGATGACACCATGATGGTTAATGGTTGCACACATAGTGATGTTCCCTACACACTTGCCAGGAACTTTGACAATGACACGCTGGCTGATGACATTCTTCCCCTTCCTCGCCTTTTCACAAGGTTGAAACCAACTACATCCATGAAGATCAAATCATGCTCCACTGCAGCTGCATCTAGCTCAAGAACTCTCTGAAACAGGCAACATCTGCTTTTGTGCTTTAGGGCACACCTAATGGTAAAGTACAAAACATTGGGATTACAATATTGCAATATTTCTACATAGTGCATAGTGTGCATCAGTTATTCATCAACACATTGATCCAAGGTGTCCCTAACATTTTCTTCACAAAGGTAGTATTAAGTGCAGTCTCTTCAATAATCACCTACTCTACACTAGCACTCAAACATTAAATATACTATATGTTGTTATTATAATCAGGCCAAGGGTTTGATATTTAGAAAAAATAAATAAAATAAAACAGACAATGTGTGGAGAGATGCAGCGTTGTATTCTGTGACTCGCCTGTATTAGGTAGGTATTTTACACCTAAGTTATACAAACAGAAAAATGCAGATCCGTAACAATTTATACCTGCACAATTACAATCACAAGTGTGCCACACCCAAGACTCTTTCTGACTGGGACTGAAGCTGGTGGAAATTTCTCCTTTAGAGGAACAAAATTATACTCAGGTGGGTTGACACCTCCTTCTTTAACAGGGACAGTGGACTAAAGTGACTCGGGTAAACCCATAGAATTGTATTTCAGTTCCTAGTTGAGGAAGTTTCCACTGGTACAAAATATGTGCGGTTGAATTTTAGAGTCCTGGGTCTTAAAATTTCCCTGAGTGTAACATTATTCAGTGAAGAGTTGGAAGACACCAATGGATACAGAATATATACTGCATGCAACACCATCAGACAGTGTGGGAAAAGATCATATTTAAACCTTAAAGCTGCTATAATTAATATTTGTGTATTAACAATGCATCAAATGACTATCCATGTAAAAGGTGTCACACAAAGTGACAAACCTGACTCTGCACTTATCATCAGCTTTACAGTCTGTTTTAACACCTGTCAGCTCGTTGTGTTGCTTTGCCGGCCCACAACACCACTGTTTTGGTTCTACATGCAGCAGGCAGCTTTTTCCTGACAAAAAGCCCTGATTAACCCACTGTACGCTACACTTATGCAAAAAAAAAAATTGTCAGCTAAAGGGAAAACATGAAATCACTGGATCTGGACTTGGGACTTCAAGAGATTATCCCAATTTGAGTCCAGCTTGTTCTAAAACCTGTAAAGATTTGTTGCATCATATTTATAACTTTAACTAATGATTTCTTTACATACTGTAAGTCCGTAAATCTGTTCACATTTGGACAGGATGAATTTTTATTTGCACCAGAAATTGTGAGAATGCAATCCAAAAACTGATCATTTAAAATTTGGGGAGATAAAACTGTTTACCATCCCAAGTCAAAGTTGCTAATGCTTTGCAGCCATTTTGTGCTACTTTAACCAACAAACCTGCTGAGCCTCTCTCCTGTGATAGAGAGAGATGATGAATCCATGCTAATCCCCCTTTCATCTTACCTTGCCCATCTCCCCAGCTACCTCGCCTCTGGCTGTGAATACCTGCCTGTTTAATGTATTACACGCTGAGCAATCCCCATCTGCTTTCATCTAGCTAACCACGCCACCTTGATGTTCGAGTAGTGCTTTATTCAGGGTGGTTAGAGCTTCAAACAAACTGCATCTCCAAACAACTACAGAAACAAAAGGTCACCTGTGAAGTTGACACCGACAGTAAGCATGCATTTTTTTTTGTCTGTGCATGTTTGTGATTGCGTGGGTTAGATATTATGCACATGCACCTGACAAATTTGTTAACGTTTGCATCATAAAAGATTTGCTAATCAATGAAAGAGCACAGTGCAGCACAGTTCAATGTGAGGGTACACTGCCACGCGGTGCACTGCAAGAGCTCTAAAGCCACATGAAATATGACAAAGCAAACCTTCACTGCTGCATGAATTCCTCCCTTTGGTTCAAAACAATGAAGTAAAGTTTAATGAGCGAGTCTAGCAGGTGACATTAAAACTGTGACGCATGGACAGAGGAGATTCTCCCTGCTTTCCATGGGGACACATTGTGAAGTGATGAAAAAAACAGAAGGATGGCTGCAGTTTTAATGAGACAGAGGAACTCCTCTTGTTGACATCCTTATTCATCATCTGTCTTTATTCTCCTCTTCCCTCCTCCTTCCTGCTCCTCCTCTAGTCCAGAGGTCTCTGCCAGGTCAGACAAATAATGGATGAGGATGTATTACACCCCCTTCACCTTTCTTTAATAATGACCTCTCCAATGTTGGAATCTGAGCTATCTCTACTTGCTAAATCTTACACTATGTGTGAGCTCAGATTCGTGTGTTCATTTAATGAAAAAATAGGAGAAGATGATCGGTCTCAACACGCTATTTATTTAGCAGTAAATGAATGAAGCATACAGAGCTCTGGGTCGAGAGCTTCCTTTCCCTGACAAAGCAACAAAGTGTTGGTCAGTTCACGAAGTCTCACCCCTATCTCTTCCTAACCCAGTCTTATATACAATCCAGAATGGTTATGCAATGTGAGGTGTGGTCTCCTGGTGGGCAGTTGATCGAACTCCCTCCTCCATCTTCTCATGTGTCCTTCCTGTGACCTCCTTAAGCAACGTCCAGGGTAGTGTGATAGTTCCTGTCTCTGAAACTACAGAATCACAAAACATCCTGTATCCCTGAGTACAGAACAGTAGCCCCTGAGATAACTACTTCCTGATCATTATTATTGAGAGGAGCACTGTTCTGTCTTTACCCCTGCAATGTGATAATCATGTCTTTACCAAAGGTCAACTGTCTTCCAGCTGGGATGCATTCTTATTACACAACAAACTTACTGCTTTCAAACTGTCACACATAGCATTACATTTTTATATGAAACAAACAATAAAGTAATTAATCCCATTATCTGATATTTTAGCATGTGCCAATTCATAGCATATTCAGTATCTACACCAACCATTCCTCCTCCTCTGCCTCCTCCTTCTTGTTATTCTCTTCTTTCCTTGGGAGCTGTCACTAATCTTGCATCAACTATTGGCCCTCTCCCTCTTTAATCATAACTCAAATAGTGTATAAAAATGCAAAAGCACCAAAAACAAAATGGCAGCAACAGCAATCCATCAAAATACTGGAGCTGAGAAGGAAACTGCATATCTGATGAGGAGTACAAACAACGCAACACGACAATGTTTTGCTGATCAGGTCCATTTTTCTTTGACGTGCTGTTTTTCAGATTGTAAACCCAATGACCCAACTTTTGAACATTTCCATACTCCTTTGTTATTCAAGAACGCCTCATAGATTTTGCATCTGATTGATGAAAAAGTTTGTTTTCTGATAGACTGCAGCAGTGATGTGATGAATTCTGGTCGGTGCTGATTCGTTATAATTGAATGTGGGAAACACGCTGATTAAATATTGCAAATTCAATCACTGTCCATAATGAAGTGGATGATAAACCAAAGCCTGATGTTTGCATTTATCAACAGTGATTTACAAAGTGCTGATAGAAGCAAATAAGCAACATGTGAATTTTGCTTTTTGTGAGTGAGTGGGTTCATTTCATTTGATGTGAGTGTGCTCAAATATGCAGCATCTTATCACCACTAATGATGAGCATTATTCTCAAATTGTTTAATTGTTTCATAGCAGATCTGTTTGTTCCGCACCTGTGCAGTAAGCACTCAAATCCATCAAAGCATCAATACAACATTATAAAGTCATGCATTCACTTTTTCCCTCAAGTAAAAGTAAAGATGTGTTTTCAGCTAAATGTATTTGACATTTCAAAACTAAATAAAAATGATCTGCAATAAAGTGCCACCTGTGACTGACTATATTATTATTACTTCAGTAGATTGTTAATACTGATGCATCAGTGTAAAAGCAGCATTTTAATGGTGTAGCTGGTTGTGGTGGAGCTGATATTATACCTCCAAAGGTTCACAAGATAAACCTGAGGGGTTTTCAGATGATTAATGGAGGGCATAAAAGAAGAAAAAACAAAGTCCTGCTATACACACAAAACAAGTTATATTAATTCTTAGGGCTTTTCTGCTGTTTTTTGTAAAATATTACATAGTTTGATGATTTTGTGGCTCCTCACACCCTTTTCAAGTGGTTATTAGCCAAAAGGTTTTGTAGCCACTGTTTTAATCCGTATTCTTATAACATAGTCATTTGTTTTAAGTTAAATTTCTGTCAGTGTTATCTGTCATGTAAATGCAAGTATAAAATACAATATTTACCTTCAAAGTACTTCAAAACTACACTTTAATACACTATACTTAATAAATAAATGCACTTAGTTTTTTTCCACCACTGGCACTATGTACAGTGATGCTGCTCTTGTTAGTGAGCTTTTAGAGGCGCCCTTTACCACCCTCCGGGGAGCTTCCTTTGAGTCTCTGGCACTCCCCAGTCGGCGGACAGGAACCGAAAATGCCCCTCTTCATCTGGCAAAATGACAACCACTGACAATCAGGACTATCCTATTTGACACAGGACAGACTCCAAAGACGTTTTATTCTCCTGTGGCCAGCTGTTGGTTGAACACTCCTGTGCAACTTCAAAGAGAGTGGAGCACAGTGGGTGCTGGGAGAAAGGGGAGGTGGTAAGAGAGACGGATGGAGAGGTGCAGGTACCTAAGGTGACAAGCCAAAAGAAGGAAAAAAGCAGCAGGTCCCTTTTATTTGCTCATAAAATACAGCAGGCTGTGACTGCAGAGTGTCAGTGAGGGATGGACGTCAATAATGTAACACATGATATAATTCTGGAAACCAGAAAAGAGGTGGACATGCATCAGTTAACATCACACCACAGGAGATTTCCTGCTATTTTATGCTCTTCGTCGCTCCTCCTCCCGCAGTGATTAGTTTTTACAATCAGCGGATGCAAATTGGAATTTGCTGACAGCCCATCAATCAAATTCTAGCTGCAATCTGTTGAGCGGCTCGGCACGTGCCAGTAGACATATCGTACAGTCAATTTTCTCTCAGACACTCAAATACATCTCTGCACCACAGGTATACGGGACACATTAGGAACATTCAATTTTCATCAAGTAGGGATCCAGTTGGGAAGCAGGTAGCTTGTCCCATGAGTCATTTGTCGCAGGAGCCATCGAACAACTCTTTTACTTTCAGCAGTCTCATTTTGTTCAAAAACAGATTTGAAATATGTTTTATGAGGAGCATTTAAGATTTTTTTCACATGATTCATGAGATCAAAATGCATTTCTAATATCAGGTTTGTGTTTTTTTCTGTTGAAAATCCATGTGTGCCTTTTCATGTTGAAACATCTGGTAACTATATTATATGGATATAAATGTATCATGGTTTTAGAAACTTCACTAGTTGCGAAATGTGAAGTTTGGAAAATGATCACTAATATTTCTGGGTTTTTTTGGCTGCAACCAGTCAAAACTAAAGCTGAAGCTATTTAATGTCAACCTTGTTTTTTTTGCTGGATATTGATTATTTTAAAAGTGACAAATAAAATCGAGCTCAGTTGTCTTGGCTGCTTATTTACATTCTGACAGGACATTGTATAACAGCAACTACATTACACAGCTACATACATTCAATTGTTTTTGTCTTTATATTATCTTACATATTATATTACATCAATGATATTATATTATATATATTATGTATTAATTCACTAAAAGGTAGTAGATCTATTTCATTTTCTAGACTTACACCATTTTAGCAGCAAATGATGAAAGCCGTGTCCAAGCTGCATAGGTATAACATACTAATTTTAAGAGAGTATGTAGTTTGTTCAGACTAAAAAAATGATAACACTCAGTCTCTCAGTACTACACTATACACTACGCAGCTCCAAAAAATGACATGGTGGTAAAAGAGCTAGAAAAACGTTTTATTCCTCTTTGTGAAATTTAATTGGCACTGTCCAAAGTCTCACTTTGATTTGCACACATAACATATTGTTTCCTTTTAGTGTAAAAACTGTAAGGTATGTATACCATACAATTGAGATAAATGTAAAGGGTCACAAGATGATGGTGAAGCAGTAAAAACCACTGGGGAACCACTGCTACACAGAATAATACAACTTCAAAAACAGTATGATATTTCTTACATAGTAAATACTATATCTAACTGTGGAATTAATAACTGTTTGATAGACAACAGTGGACACATTGGGCGGGTTGCTCTCTCTGATGTGACAGATGATGAAGCTTTTCACCCTCAACTAAAATCTATTGATGAACATCCAAGAGCCAGACAGGCCTGGTTGTCAAGTGTCAAGTTTAGCAGCGAGTTAATGTCTTAGTCAGCAGTCAGTCAGCTCTATTCCAACCAGGAACTGGAGTACAACGAGACACATGGGAGTATCCTCTATGATGTGTATGATCTGATGTGGAGGAGCCATAAAAAATAAGCAGCAGCAATAGTTGTGCTGAAACATTGGGGATGCCTTGCAGTGTGCGTGCAAATACACAAACTGCACATAAGCACACAGCTCACTCCTCTGTGAAACCTGGTTCACTGAGTTCATTGAGTTCATTGTGTTTAGCAGTCTGGAGAGGCAGATGCAGTCTCTCACCAAATTCTTTCCCTGTACTCAATACAAAAAGAGTGTGATTAATTAGTATGGCCGGCAGCTAGAAAGGGTCCAAATAAGTTGTCATCACTGGTCCCTAGGGTGTCTCTTTGGTGTAGTTCAAAACAGATCACACTGCCATTTCCCTCGCAATGACTTCGCAGTTATGTGCCCACATTTATTTAATGCTATCCAAAACTCAAGGGGCCATGGTTAATTTGTGGGTGGCGGTGGAAAGACCAGCAATTCATATCTTTGATTGAGGAAGTAATCAGCGATGGTGTTGAAGTTCGGTCATTTAATATTCTGATCAGTCTCCGTCCTCGCAGAGAAATCTCGCTGCTGCCATCTAACAGCAGCACAGAGCAGAAGGGGAGAAAGTGTGATCATTATTTTTAAGGAGCCATTTCAGTCTGACAGCTGTGAGGCAAACTGGGAACCCCCTCTACTGGACCTCTGGAGAACTACTGTTTTGATTCCCCTCATAACAAACCAGTCCCAGAAGCACTTAAGCTACATTATGAGACTGTACACATGAAAATGCACAATTTCTGTACTTTATTAAAGCTCTACATTAGACACAAACATTTTTGTATTATGCGTCCACTGAATGCTCAAGAGGTTTTATTTATTCAAAAAGTTCTTAATTGATTCTTTAATTATTGGCTATTACTGCAGTCATTCCAATTTTAGAGATGGGAGAAAATAAGAGTGAGAGCTTTCTGAACTGCACAAACAAATCATGTGAAAATTCATCACCTGTCCAATAAAGACAATTGGTGGTATGATGCAATTAGGCAGAAGCAGGGAGGGCTGGCCACGAAATCCATCATAATTAATGACAGTGGTCCTTTTATGACAGTGAGTAATATGTCAAAGATGATGGGATAGGATATGTGATGGTAGGGGCTGTGAATACGCTTGAAAATTAGAAGTGAAACTTTCAAAAATCAATTGAAATGCCTCCTGTATGAGTTTCTTTATGATCAAAATCAATGATCACAGTATAATACTGACTTATGATATTGAAGGTAAAATGTATCACCATCTTGATGATATTGCAGCTAGAATAAGTACAAGCAAAGTCTTTCTCAACTCAAAATGCTTTGATTGTTGTTACTTAACTTGGATGTTTTAGCTAGGATGTTTTTTCACTGTGCAGATTGATGTATGTTCAGAGTTTGACACCAGAAATCTGTTTCACATGAATCTGCCGAAGGGACAAAGTGTATGTGCTATCTTTAAATCAGAGTCAAAGGCGCACACCTACGAGCAGGACTTGTGAGATCACAAAAAGTTTCAAAGCCAATCATGGTCCCGTATTCAACTTGTACAAGTGTGATGTGGAAACTTGAAGCCTCCGGTGCACAAACACTGAAAATTGACTTTACAGTGAGGTAGGAGACAACTTGCATCCAGCAGTTAAACTTTTTGAATTAAAAATATTAGCTTTTTCATAGATTCTGGATGTTACAATGAGGAAAATATTAACAAATTGTAGAGATTTTTTTATATCTTAAAACATGAGGAAATGTTTTCTTCATGTTTTATTTGACATTGGTATGAACTCTGCATCAAAAAACACAATGCCATAAAACATAAATGCAATGTCAGCGTACATATTTAAACACAGAGAGCATAGAGAGATAAAACAGAGAAACAGAATGATATATAAAAAATGAATATGGTAAAAACAAGAATTAAGAGGGAAAAAGAGCTCAAACTAAATATATGAACAAATGCCCATCTGTACATTTGGGCTTTAAAAGTTTAAAAGCTGTGGCAGATAGACTGATCTCTACACCAGAAAACATCTGATATTACTGTTGATATTTGTAATTGTTATAATAATAAGTACTTACTTAATACTACTATTAAGTAGTACTTTATATCTTGACTAAATATATTGTTCACATGTATTTTTTCTGTCCTTTATGAGTCCCCATCCTTTATCAGAGGATACCACCCTTTTCTTGAACCAGAGATGCAATTTGTACTATTTCTATAGGGTGTATTTCATATCACACAAAGATAATTACATCGGCTGTAATCTTATGCTGCAGCACATTTGGTGAACAGGAGATGGCAGCAGTAACTTGAACAAGCCTTTCAGAGTCTGACTTCCAAGAATTCAGAAGAGGAAGAGGGGGAGGAAGAAATGGAAGAAGAGGGTGTGCTTTAAAAAGGGAGAGTTGCTTCTGTATGCTTAGTGTTTAAGATAACTCTACAAGGGATAGTTTCTAATCTGGTGAGCTGAGAATCAAACCGAGTTTACTACATTGGTCAGGTGTGTATTTGTTAACTATTTCATATGTTTCCAGACACATATTATTTGAGTTTTAAAGTAATTTATGTTGGCAGTACATGACAACTGAGCTTTAGTACAGTTTCACTTCAAGTAACTATTTCTTGAGTGAATTCAGTCTGTATACTTAGAACTATAATTTAAACTTCACCAACTGGCTGTAAAGTATTTCAACCTCAGTAGTGTGATTTTACCATCCAGGCAGGCTGATTCATGTTCTTCTCAGTCAGGTCAGTGTTTGTGGAGATGCAGGAAAGCAGCCGTATGACTGAGTGTCAGCAGTTGTGGGGGAGGTGGACCACCCAGTTTAACTGCATTTATGATGACCCCAAGGTAACCTGAAACTAAACATCTGCATTGAAAGAACTTAAGCATTGTCTTTTATTCTTTATTTTGTGTACGTTCTTACTTTTTCATCAGTAAATCAGACTGGATTAATCTGCTTGAGGGCTGCATCTTCCCCCAGCTACCTGATAACTGCATTGTGTCTCTCTCTGTTTAACAGGTGGCACATCTGATGAAGACAAGAGTTGGGCAGTACCTCAGCGGCCACCCTTTCTTAGCTCTGACAGTGTTGTTGTTCAGTGTCATGGCTGCACTGCCTGTTGGACTTTTCCTCACTTTTGCTCTTGTTACCTTTGTAGTCTCAGCAGTGGCTTTTGTCTTTTTTGAGGGTAAGTGTAATCCTCTGCTTGGTGGTTATGCATGAGCTGCAAATGATTAAACTCTCTGCGGCCACAAACATGTTATTTCTCTGTCATGTTCAGTGTTCCTGTTGTTTGTCGGGGGATTGTGTCTGCTGTGCGTGCTCTCCGGCCTCGCCTTCGTCTCCGTCCTGGTTGCATCCATCTTTAACGTTTCATACATCACCATCTCCAACACCCTCAACTACTATAACACCCGTCGGACAAAGGTAAGATATAGGCAACTGAATCAACTGTATAATCATCAATAATATAATGTCACCAAACAGTTATAATACATTTGAGTGCATATATATTTAACTCTGCACCAGTCATACTGTCACTTGTATAAAAAGGAGCTATTATATTTTCCCATATTATATTATATTTTGATTTTTATTCCCACCAGGGAGGTAAAGTCTGCGGGAAGGAAAAGGGGTGTGAAACTTCAACAGCGAAGGAAACAGAGTAGCTCATTTTGTCTTCTAAATCATCACTACTGAAGCTTCAGGATTCAGAGATACAGACCCTTGAATGTATGGTGGCAGCGTGAATCTGGGATCTGCTGTTAAAATCCACCTTGATGTTACTGTATGTTTGAATATTATTGCTAGATAATTTTTCTCTAATGCATTAAAACGTTACATGAAATGCCATTATTTATATACAATGCGATAAGCAAAAGCATGGTACAACTAATCTATCAACTGCCTTGTTACAGGAGACATGACTTATTCAGGTAAAATAATGTATGTCTGAATATGAGGAATGGGAATATAAATTATCGGAACCAAAGATTTACTAGAAGAAAAGTGGAAATGTTGAATCAAAGCTGAACACTATACTACAATATATGACAGCAAGCCTAAAATTACCTTGTATATGTTGTGTATGCACATTAGGCAATGAGACTGCACTACGACACAACTGTTACATGTTTATATCTGCTGTTACCTCGAAAGATTGAAATGTTGCTTATTTATAATGCAGCTATGAATAAAAGCTCATGTGGATGAACATTTATTCTGTTGTGCTGTCCTGACTATATATTGGAGAAATGTCTTGGTTTTAAAATGTAAGAGGATCTAATATGATGTATTATTGATGCTGGCTCAATATGTGCACAATTGCTAACTGCAAAAATATGTTGTATGGGACACGTCTTTATGAGTGTGGTATAACTACTTAAAAAAAATCTTCATGAGAGAATATCCTATCTATTCCAGGGACGTTTGGATCAGTTTAGGAAACAGTTGTCTATCCTTAATGACCAACGATAATATTTTGTAGTAGTAGATTCATTTCAGAAGGAAAGGTTTTATCAGTGCAGAGGTGTAGGATTATATAGTATGGAACATGGTTTTTTTTTATGTTGTATGTACAGTATTTTGCATGCTGTGATACACACATACTGAGGAAATACTGATTGAATGTATGAGTAATGTCCCAGATTAGTTTTTGCTGTAGTAAAAAGTGAAAACAGAATGAACTTTTCTAGGCACTGAATGCTCAGCAAAGAACTGGTTCTTGTCTGTGCTTGCACGGTTTCAATAATTAGACAGTGACACTGAAGGGTGATTCTCATAAAATCTTTAATGGAGGTGATATCATGCAAGAATGAGACAAAAAAAAGTTGATAATAATCGTTTAGGAAAAGACTAATTTGAAAAAGTTAAACAGGTCTTTAAATTGAACAGAATGCACCCACTTAACATGATCATGATCACCCCTCAATTGTTGAGCAACTGAACTACACAATGTCAAATCTGTTTAATTTTTCACACCCCTGATATACAGTTAACACTTGAAGTCACAACCGGTCAAAGTGCGGGAGGATTCTCATGCCAGATATCTGCACTTTTCATCCCGGTGCAGTAAAATGTCGCCATTGTTCAGTCATTCATTATTGCCTCACTCTGACGTCAATGATTTCAACCATGGGTTAACTGAAGAAATTGAAAGGTGTTCATGCATTTGTTACAAGGGTGCAATAGCAAAAAAAATAACTGTGCTCTATCTACATCCACAATGTGACGTAGCATTATTTTACAATTGTATGAAATTTATATTGAAGCTGCAGAACCATTTATGCATTTTAGTTTCATCAAAACAGTATGCTGACAGGGGAAAAAGGTCAGTAAACACATGAAAAGTTTAATTCCAAATGAGATACCTACCATTTGAAAATACTGACAGCTGTGACAAGATGATTGTTTTTTTATGGGCTACTTACTAATTCAAGATGAAATTATAAACCTTTTCTTTTCTCTTTTTTTTTAAGTTCAGGCAACAAAAAAGATCTTAGTTTTAGAAGAGAGAATGTTTAAAATGTTGTCTTGAGCAGTTTTATATAGCAATATTTTTACAAAATTGATATATGTTGGCCTTTTTAAATGTTTCCAAGATAGGATACATGTTTTACAGTATATGCAAACAATTATCGAGACAAAATCAGATCCAAAAAGTAAAAAAAAAAAAAAAATACTGTACTGTGTGAGACTGGACATAATCCTCATCAGGCACTCGGATACATTTCTCTTTACGTCACTCTTTAGTAAGACTGTACATTTGTGCATTTCATTACCAAGTCAAACATGGTTCTTCTCAGAGTCAACCCTATTTGTGACATAGTAAAATGAAAAAAATCAAATAAAAGAAATAAAAAAAATAAGCGTATACACCTCACATGTAGAAAAAAAGCCTTTTCTCCTATTTGAACAGCAATGAAAAGAAGTTTAAGGCAAGATGCTGAACACAGAAATCCAAAGGTTGACCCGCGATGATCTTTGTTCAGCTCTGGTGTTTGTTGGCATTTACCAGTTCAATCAGCAATAATCAAGAAGAAGACTAGTGTTTTTCCCCCGTTAGTTGGCTCTCTGTCTCAGGCATCCTTTTCTAATAAGGTCACGAGATTCCATGACGTCATCTCCTCACCCCCTGAGTCTGCTGGGAGTCGTCGTCTCCTTCAGTACTTTTTACGCTGGCAGGCTCAGCTTCTTTCCTTTCAACACTGTGGGGTCAGATAGTAAAGTTAGTCGACAGGTAGGAACCATTGAGTCAAGCAGTTATCATCTCTGAGTCTATGTTCAAGCAGTTATCATCTCTGAGTCTATGTTCATGCTGCAATACTTCAGCCATTTCCTGCCTCATTTATACTACTACTACTACTACTACTACTACTACTACATCTGAAACTGTTAACTGATCTGAAACTCATTGACTTGTAGTCAGAATAAGTAAACAAGGGACAACCACCAGGTAAATGAAGTGCAAAAGATGCTTTTCTTTTGATGAAAGCGACATAAAACTGTTGAAGTGACTACATGGAGATACACTTCCCGCTGTAACTGACCAACATGGCAACAAGTTGTGATGGGATTGAAATAATATCAGTCAAGAAAAACATTTTGCTAGCATCTAAACCCTGAGGATATAACACATTACGGTGTCACACACAATAATTAACCAAATATCTGGATTTTGGACGGTTGATCAGAAAAAAAGCGTGACATTTGAAGACGTCACCATGGGCTCTAAGAAACTATAGCATGCATTTTACAGCCCTGTCATCTTGCTCAAAAGCATCTTATTACTACAGTTTCACTGTAAGAAATAGGATTCCCAGTCTGGGTTTTGTGAAGTTCAGCTGGAGCTAATATGAGAATTTAGATCAGACAAATCAATTAGTTAAGTACAAAATTCCCTTTGTGTGTTTCCTGGGACTGAGATTCCTTGCAGAGCTCTAGTGGGGGGATAGTAAAACAAAGAGGGAACTCTGTACTAAAAAGACTAACTCTGGAAAATAGGAAATATGTGGTTGATTGTACAAAAATTCACTGCACTGAATTCTCAGATTAGCTTCGGCTGAACTTCAGCATAAAATCCTGCACAGAAAAGAGTCTATGGATTTTATCTCCCATCTCTTACACTGTAGTCACACCAAGAAGGGACTACATTTTTACGCTTTTTGTTGTAACCAAATAATAAAACAAAATACATGGAAATATGTTTTATTTGTAAGGGAAGTGTCTTTATAAAATGTATTATGAACACAATATAGAACATTTTGTTCCTCAGGTGATGAGTGTACAGTATTGACCTCTCTCCATATGCCCACAGCTGCCTAAACATGATAATTCATCTCTTAGTTTCATCTGTCTAATCTGGTGCTGACTTGCTCAGTTTATCACTCATAAATAAAATGATTAATGCCATGATGGCTGACACCCACCTTTGGTGACATAAAGATAGAAGAAGTCACAGTAGAGGACAGTCTGGACCACGCCAGCCACAATGGCGATCATGTCAAAGAAGCCCTCAAAGTAGAAACGCCAGATCCAGTTGAAGAGATAGAGCGCCCGGTACAGGCCCAGGCAGAACAGGTAGTGGGTGGTGATCGTCTCTGCCTCTCCAGTCTTGCTGATCATGAAGAGCTGAGGAAGGATTGCCACCGACTCCAGGTAGATGGAGAATGTCCACAGGATCTGATGGCAGACATGGTTTATATACCATTAATTCTTAAAATTAATAACATTATGCTGTTACCTCCCATTTATGCTATAATAAGACTTTGTTCTTACAAAAGGACTTGTGATCTGCTTCTATTCAATGAAGTATGTCACGCTTTAACAATACAGGAAAGTGAACCCACCTCTAGGAGGGAAAAGTCATGGTTGATGAGAACAGCAAGACCCCCGACAGGAACAACCAGGAATTCTACTCTGAAACTGTCATGGTTGCCATCATAAGTGGCCCTGAACTTTGCGTAGATCAGGTAGACTGTGGCATATGCACAACCGATGTAGATCACCTGGAAGGCAACAAGGAACAACTCGTCATTCAGTGCACTGGGGGAGAAATGTGGGACCTGCAATGAAAGGGTCAGGGCTGAGATGTGAGCTGACGTCTTACCTTCATGCTTGTGTTATAGAGGGAGATAAAGGAGGTGAGCAGATCCAAGTAGCGTGTGGTAAACACAATGGCAAACAGGATTTGGCTCTTTCCAGAGATACCTTTAACAAAACATCAAGACAATTTACTATTTAGATCCAGGTGGCAGTAATACACCAGTGTCAACAACAGCATCACTAAACAAGAGCCCTGGTTGACCATGAATCACATAATGATTCTCCTTACAGAACAGTGCCACCTACTGGAAACTTCATGAATATTTATGTGGGAAAAATCTCAGAAGCACATATTCCCTTTTGGATTTAATTAAAGAGATAAATAATGGAATGCAAGTACGGAGCATTTGATTTAAATATTAAAGCTGACAACAGCTGAGGAGGGCACCATTAGAAGACAAGAAGAGGAGTGTTCAAGTTTCCCTTTGAATCTGATTGTATTTATGACCTGATCACAGCCAAATACTGCAAATTAAACTATTACTTCAGGTCAAGGGGCATTTACAGGCAGAGACTGGCATCCTTCCCAGATCCTTCTGGTGACCTTTATTACATCTAAACACATTAATTTAGTAAATAAATCAAACGCTCAGAGCCTGAGAATAGGCCATGGAGTTGCCATTGCTAGCACTCTTTGGTTTTGGGTTTGAACCTGTCAGCATTTTCTGAGTGGAGTCCAAGGTGGACCACTGGTTCCTGTCTAATGAATGTTGTACCAGGTGCCAGCAAGGTACAACTGGGTCCCCGTCCACCAGGAGATCCAGCTTCACCTTTGCTTTCACCTTTTCTCGCATCATATCGTCTACTGACTGCTCCATCCACTATTATCATCTCTCAACTCTTCTCCCTCTGTGTGAATAATTTGTTTAGTTTTGCCTGTTGTGTGCATGTATAGTATGTCTCCTTTCCAGGCCTTTGTGGCATAGAAGAGGGTTTGGGGTTCCTGGTGTTTTTTCTCTGATTCATAGCCTTAATTTACAGCACCAGTCAAAAATCTGTAAACACTGTCCCATTATAGGAAAGTAATGCCATTCATTATTGCCACTAATTTTCCTATTATGGGAAAGTGTGCCCAAACTTTTGAGTGGTATTGTAAGTTTGCAGTTTATTTACCTAACACTGTCGTTCTGTTTGTCTATATTGTATATTTAACATTGAGATGTCGGTCTATTCTGGCATCTGCGACAGGCATTGCATGTTTCTAAACCCTGAAGGAGCAATCTCACCTATGGTGCTCTTTTGGTTTCTCTTTTTTTTCGGTTTCAAAAACATCTTTATCCCCAGACAAAACCATCACTTACTATGTAATATCTAACCACATAAACCCTAATTACACAAAAACACTAGTTTCTGCTACCTTACATTACTTCCTTTAACTTTGAACCTACAATCAAACCCACAGCTTTGTGGGCCAATCACAGCAATTCTCCCCTAAGTTTTTTTTCAAAACTTTAACACTGTAATATTACAATACAAATAACAGCACAGGGCGTGTTGGAGAAGAAATAAACTAATCACAACAACACAAGCAGTAATACAATTTTGCAATGTAAAAAAAACGTTTAAAAAAGAAATTAATAGGGAAAATAAATAAACTTTACAAAAGTAAATAAGCTACATAATTACAAAGCAGTTCCAGTTATCTATCAATGTTGTCCACGATTCTCAAGAGATCTTTCTCCCCATAATTAACCAAAGTGGCATCCAACACTGATACAAGACTGCACACAAGATATCACTGCTAACTACACGATGAAGTACATTCATCTCAAATATTTAAAGCATGTTTGTTTGTTAGTAAACAACTTTACTGAACTACAAACAACTTTATTGGGACTACAAACATCGAGCGTTCTGCAGTTACGTAGCGCCTTCTAGAACGCCACGTCAGAAGCCAGACCCAAAAAATGGAGCACCAAACCGCAGATCAGAGGAGCAAAGAGCACATGGATCGCTGATGTGTAGCATTTACTGCTTTCCTAAGTTCATCAGTTATTATTAAAGCAGCAGGAAAATAAACTACACAGCCGCTCGTGTATTCCTATTCGTAGGTTTAGCTGACACAAGTTAGTCAACTCAAACCCACTTGGAAACCCCATAAAAATGACGATTATTGACACTTTGCGTAACTGTTAGATATTTCCAGTAGTGATAATAGTAATGAAAGTGATAATAGTGCAGACAAGCAGTTTGTAGCTTAGACTGCAGCCTGCTAGCGCTTTATTAGCCAGTGGCTCAAATGAATGAGTAACTTAGGAAGTGGTAAAACGTTAGCATGTAGCTAGCTAGCTCACAGCTTGCTGGTTATAGCTAAGCATTAACAAAACTGACACGTTTAACAGCGTTTAGCTGCTAAAAACAAAAAGATCATAAATAACACTAAGAGGAGTATATGTAAGTAAAAAATATAACTAGAGCTCACCTGCACACGACCTGCTTTTCCATATTTTGAGCAGCAGGATGATGATAGCAGCCAAATGAGAGAGGTCCCCTAACAGTCTGAACACGTTCATCGTTGCTAAATGAATGAATAGACACAGATAGGAGGCTCACACAGGTCACTCTTTTCTGCCCTAATGTAGTATAGTAAGTAACACTGTTAATGCTGAATGCTGCTCCTGCTCCACTTGGTGAAAACCGGGCTGCGGACCTTTCAGGACTGAAGATATGGCGAGAGTGCAGGTCGACGTGGAAGGGGGCGTCACAAAACACACAGAGGGGTTTGGATTGGCTTAAAATTTGATTGATAGCGCGCAATGTCCCGCCTCCAGCAAGCAGAGCAGAGAGGGACCAGAAACCTGAGCTCAGTGTGTGACATTATTATACTGGGTGGGTCCAGTGTTTCAGCATTTAACAATACGCCTGATATTAACGCCACATAAAATGAGTCTGTGTACTGTGTAAAGTAGTGTTTTTGTGTCAACACAATGTACGTGAGTATTAAAATTATATGTTGGGCCTATGTAGTATTATTATAAATCATTATCAGTGGTGGAATGTGATTCAGAAGGGTATATTTACTAAGTACTGTACTTAAGTACACTTTTGAGGTACTTGTATTCTATTTCAAATGTAATACGTAATGCAACTATTTTTAATCATTTAATCAAAGTAATGTAATGTGTTGATTACTTTTCTAATTTTCCAATTAAAGTTTTCAACTGTTGGGGTAAGTTTACCCATTAAGACCACCAAAATCTATGTTCAGGTGTTTTTCATGGATACTGACATGGTTAATAAGGGAGATCATTTCTTATAAAGCAAGATTTATCTCTCATTTGAAAATGTTTTCATTAGTTCATGTAGATGTCGGAATATAAAATAAAGATATTTAATGAAAAAAGTCAAAAGTCTAGCATGGGCTTAATTGGTACTGTGACACCATTTAAGCCCATGTGTGCTCCAAATAAGGTCCACGTAATGATTTATTTACTAAATATAAAAATATTGTTTTCAAAGAATTAAAAACAGCAATATATGTCTTCGGTAACATGTTAAATATTAAAAAATGAGGAAAAAACCCTTCTCCTGAGCAAATTCTTTAAGGTCTCACATACAATGTATTATTTATATTATCAACATTTTCATAAGTAACTAATTTAATTACACATTATTTCTGAGTAACTGTAATGGATTACAGTTACATTTATTTTGTAATTACATTTCATCACGCCATTACATGTTACTAGTTACACACCTACAGTATAGTATTGTGATATACCACTATCAGTGGTGGAATGTAATTTAAGAACTGCACTTAAGTACAATTTTGAGTTACTTGTACTTTACTTTAGTATTTCTATTTTCTGCTACTTTGTACTGATACTCCACCTCTTTCCAGAGGCTGCTGCCCTACTAAATAGTTGAACTGTGCTGTGATCAAAACTGCACATCTCTCTTTTAATCTCTGCACTGTTCCCTTACATATATTTCATCAAGTGGACATCACATTGTACATTGCATTCAATCTCCACTGTTATGAAATGTAATCGTTTATTGCAACATCACATTTAGTTTTTGCACTTGTCACCACTTGCACTTGAAGCTCAGTCCATTTTTCCTTCGTACAGTCAATATTTCATGTAAAATGTTGTATCATATTATTATTTCATTCTGTAAATAGATTTATTGTTTTGTTTTTTTTAAAGACATATTTTGGGCTTTTTTGCCTTTATTTGATAGTGGATGGCATAGAGGCTAACAGGAAACAGGGGGAGAGAGACAGGAATGACCTGCAGCAAAGGTCCCTTGCCAGAATGTAACCAGGGACGCTGCCTTTATGTGGTATGCAGCTTATCCACTCAGCTACCAAGCCACTAACAAATATATTAACATTTTTAATTTAATTTAAAGTTAATTTAATTAAGTATTTAATGCACAACTTTTACTTGTAATGGATTATTCTATCATTGTGAAATTGATAATTTAAGCAAAATGTGTCAGTACTTCTTTTTTCCACTGGTTATTATTACTGATGCATTAACATGAAGGTGGAGCTATAGCTACTAATGTTGGGTAGGACTGCTTCATATAAGGTGATCATATTGTCATTGTTTTGTATGCAAAATAATAATCTGTGAAGTCATTTTGGCTGTCAAAAATGGAAAAACTCAAGTCATATCCTGCAATTATTGCTCCACATGTTAGATCAGTCTGTTGTCAGCATCATCTTCTATGCTGTGGTGTGCTGGGGCAAAACCATCAAAGCAAAGGACACCAGCAGACTTAATGAGCACATAAAGAAGTATGGGTTTGTCTTTGGATCTAATTGGTTACCCGAAAAATGGGTCACATGGGTAAAATTAGTAAGAGGTGGCAGTAGTCTCAAAATTAGTTTATTTTAGTCCCAGTCACTTGTACTGTTTACAGTTGTCCTCTCTTGTAACTTTACATAAGCAATTTGAATTGCAGTAAACCATACAAAAGGTATATAAATACAGTTTGATTGATTGAGTTTAAATCACTAGCTGGGTAATTTGTGAGTCAATTTACTTAAAAAAAAAAAAATAAATAAAATACAAAATACTTATACTTAATAATAAATCTAATTTTATACAATTAAAGTATAAAGTCAATTGTCTACAGCATAAAGCCCAGCGGAAGTAGCAGAAAGAAGGGAGAGAAGAGGTGGCAAGGACAGAAATATTCCAACAGAGGAATGCTGTACCCAATGCAGAAAAAACCTTGATGATGGTGGTGAAACAGTAAATATTTGTCCACCAGCAGTGTTATATATCTAATCATATCCTGAAACACGTCTAAATAAAACTACTGTCGATATTCAGCCTCCTTTTACCCTTTCAACAGGTTTGCTCACTGTCTCACTCCGTCACATATGGTCTTTTTACTGAGCAGAGTATTGCATGATTTGGTCATAGAGATTTTGAAGTCTCAGTTGTGTCACTGTTTTTCTTCACTGGCTATCTCATTGTGAATATTTCTTAACAATTGTGAGACATTTTTCCTAATTCTTAGATTGTTCAATTTCCAATACAGTCCTCTCATATTCTATTTGTGTCTACATGGTCACAAATGTTATTATTCATGATGTTAGGCTATAAGAGGCTGATGGGGCAGATTCCCCTTTTCAGTGACACATAAATGTACAACACCTTCTTTATCTGTTTCTGAACTCTCAAAATCTATTTGCATTCAATATTATGGATGACCTCATTATCATGTCATGTCATTATAGGCACACTAAAATGCCTCATGGTTTCACAAACCCATGGTACCATTCTGTTGAGCAGAACAGGAAAAATAAGCAGGAACTAAGTGTTGAGGAAGTGCAGTTTACCCACTTCCCATGTTGTCAACCATTTAGATAATCTCATGAAAGGAATCATGAGATCATTTACAAGCTGTCAAGCTGTGGACATGGACCGCTTGTTTGGGTTTTCTCTTTTGCTCGCCTACCTGTCAGTAATAGGTAAGACGCTCTTCCTATCATACTGTATGTACATAATTTATTAAGTGTTTTCAGGCGATGAAAATTATACAAACTAACAAGTTTAACCTAGAATTGTTTCAGTCAAGCAATAAGAGACAACTTTTTGTTTCAGTTTTGGGGCTGAAATATACTATATTTGAATTTCTCGATTCATTCCAGAAAGCACGGGAAAAAAGGATAGCTGTTTATCACAACCAGGCGAAGTACTTTGGAAGAAAATAGGAGACGCTGCTGATCTCTCTTGTAACGTCAGTTCAGACTGTTCAGGCCTGCGTTACCAGTGGTTTGTTTTCAAAGAAGAAGGCCATCTTCGCCTGGACGTGGAGAGCAATCATCCCAAGTACAGCTTGAATGGAGCATCTTTACACATCAATTCACTTATCATTAATGACAGTGGGATCTATCACTGTGCTGCAGTGTCAAAAGGAAAAACAGCACCTGGCGCACAGCATATAGGGACGGGTACACTTCTTGAAGTAAAGGGTAAGAGTCTTTTGGGTTGCAAAAGATAACTTTGATTTTTAATGGCCAGGCTTGTCTGGACACCTTTTTTTAGATGAAGTGCTACAGACAACTTTTCTTTCACTTTCAGAGGTCTTAAAAACCACGTTGAGAAACATTCTCCTGTGGATATCATTTGCCCTGTTGTCTGTCTACAGCTTGGCAATAGTGACCCTTATCATTCTAAAGAAGGTAAATTACTTTGACATATTTTTGCTAATGTAATGAATTAAACACACACACTTTAATAAATTGTCAAATAAACTGTTATACTGAAAATACCCTGTTACTCTCTGTTCCAGTATGGCTGTACTATATGCTCGGGCAAAAGGATGCACACACCTGACAAGGTTGTCGATAAGTGTCTGATTTTCTTTGGAAATTTGCTGATGTTTTTACATGTTGACTGTACTAATCAAGGAAAAGCCCTCAAAAGCAAAAAGAGGAACAGGAACCAAGGCCGCTCTAAACTACTGGCCAGAAAAGGCTCTTGCCACACCAAATGTGACAGAGCAGTTTTAAGTTGATAAATTATATACAAAGAAAGAAATATCCACATATCTGTTTTCTAATAAATGTTCTCTTTTCAAACCAGAATAACTCAATTAGAAAAAAACAATTCCACCATGTGCTTCAAGAAATGTACAGCAAAAGGAACGAAGAGAGAACCAAACAAACTGTTAGCAGAAACAGCCCTCGTGTTGAGGTAAGTCTTGTTGCACCATGTTATGGTTAGATCATACAGAACATACATATTGGCTAAGCATGAAATTTTGTTCGCTTAAGTTTGAGCTACAGTATGTTTGCAGTTTCTCTTTATCTGAAAATATGTTATTTTGCCATAATTTTCATATTACAATTAATCTTATCGCAGGCTGCATGTGCTGACTTCACAAGCTCAACTGATGACATCTATCAAAATACAGTTTAAAAAATCTTCATCCTGAACGAGAGGAAACTCCAGAGTCATGAAACACCCGACTGAGGACAATGGAATCTTTACTTTTGTGACTAAGGACTCAATGAAGGCTGGAATTGAGTTGTGTGCTTGCTCACCTTTTCTCATGAAGTTTCACATATAAACTACAACAAAAGGTTCTTAGTCTGTCACTGTTCCTTTTCTCTCTTTAGTTTTTAGGTTTCAATATTAGTATTACCAGCATTAAATAGGCAGCTCTCTCTTATAGCATTTGCAGTCCAATCTACAATCTGTGTATGGTAATAAGTACCTGTTCAAAACCAGGTCAATGTTTTCCTAAAATGTTTGAAATTCATGATTTTGTGGCAGAATTTGGTAATATATCACCATTATCTAATTATTATTCCAACTTTGGGTTAGAAAAGGTATGACCTGTGTAAAGGGTCTCTCTAGAAATAAAACTGACTCCCCTCAAATGCAAAACAACTGCACCACCATCACATAAATGCTAGCTGGAAAACGTGATGGCACTCCTCAAACCTGGATAGCTAAAGCATACTGTACTACTCTTGGCTCAACAAGAATGTTTATATCCTCAGGAAACCTTGCTCAATTTTGGAATTGGAGAAAATTCAACATAAATGTGTACAATTTTACAGCATCTAGTTTCGTCCCTCACTGTATTTTCCATCTTGTCTTCACCCACTTGTTTTGAAATGAAGCGTGTGGGACAGCTGTAAAAATTAATTTCTGTTATGTGAAACAGTTTGATATATTAGGAAAACTCCATTAACATACATGTATTAGAATAACGATTATCTATTGACACAAGGTGTTTTACAAGGTGTAAAACTGGAATCATACTCATAACACAGATGTGTAGAAACATTTTTAATTAACAACAATCTGAACCGAACTCAAAGATTTATATTTAAATATAATTTCACCGTAAGAGAGTTGATCATTATAAATGGTGTAATGACAAAAACGCCACATTACAGGTGACAATACATATCATACAGCACATAATACAACTCAAATTAAATTAAGACATGAGGTGTCTTCTTGGTCTTAGAGTTGCTTTTGCTCAGAAAATCATCAACCTTTACAAAACTTACAGTAAGGCACTCTGTAAAGAAAAGAGTAAACTTGACATGTTTGAGGCAGTTACATTCTGTAGAATAACTTCCACATATTTTTTGTTCCCAGTAAGTTAAGATTAGAATTTACTTTTACATTACTTATAATGTTAAAGTGGATGTTTATGAGTGTATGTGCATTTTTAATAAATACATGTATGATTTGAACTTTGGCTGACTCAACTGTATTTGAAAAATCTTTTTTCAAATCAGTTCAGTTATTGTGAATTATTCCCTTTTCATTAATCTCCCTCATGGCTTTCTACTGTAAACCCTGTTAAATGTTTTTGATTGAGTTTGATTTAAAACATATTAAAGACCAGTGTGTAAGATTTAGTGGCATGTATTGGCTGAAATATTAACATAAATTGAATGTAATATTCACAAGCATGTTTTAATTGGTGTATCATCACCTGAAAATAGGGATTGTAGTGCAGTTTCTGTTACCTTAGAATGAGCTCTTTATATCTTTATAGGGAGTGAGTCCTCTTCCACAGAGGCTACTATGTTGCACCACCATGCTTCTACAGTAGCCCAGAATGAACAAACTAAACACTGGCTCTAGAGGGCCTTTCGAGTTTTTCACAAGTGTTGTGGCCACGATAGGTTCTCCTACACCAGAGGTGTCCAAATTATTCCATAAAGGGCCATGTGGCTGTAAATTTTAATTTCAACCAAGCAGGAGCACACCGGGGTTGACTCATTTAATCAACTGATGAACTGATGTCTTTAGACATTTGATTGGTTGAATCGTGTACTGTTGATTGGTTGGAACGGAAACCTGCAGGCACACAGCCCTTTATGGAATAGTTTGGTCATGCCTGTCCTACACGCTTGACAGAAAAGGTTGAGAGTGAGGATGAGGGGTATTCAGTTGGTTGCAATATGCAACCTAACCACTAGATGCCACTAAATCCTACACACTGGTCCTTAAAGCACTAATATTATTCAAGCTCCAGTTATGATTTAGACTAATATGTATGTCTGTATAATAATATATAATGTCTGTCAAATTACTCTGGAGCCTAGCTGGAGCTCATCAGGCTAGCTGTCATGTTTGTGACATTTTGCACCTGTTTCTTCAGGTAGGAATAAGTGAATCTGTTATTTACTAAAAAGCTGAAATGCAAAAATATTTACTTTGTATTGTTAACCAACACGTGCCATTTAACAAACCTTGGGCACATCACACCATATTCACAGCTTGTAAACATGAGATTTCTAATATGAGATCATTTCCTGTTACTTGTGTTTCGCTTCTGTATTTGGATGTTACTGCCAAAACTTCTATTTCAGGAATTCATGCTATAATTTTGACTAATTGAACTGGACAAAGTGTCTGAGATTTAACACCACTGAAAAAACTTTAAGATTTGGTCCAGCTTTCCAGTGGGCCAAAAGGATGAGGCAGTTACATTAAGTAAAGGAGTAGTTACATGCTCATCAGTGCACTTTCAAGATTAGAAATTATTTGAAGAAATCTAAAAAAAAGTATGTGTGATATGCAAGTTTTAAATCAAACAAATGATCATTCAGGATGTAATGCTCCTCATCCAACATTTAAATGAACGTCAGCACACCAATATAATTTACAACATCAATATAACCCTGGATTATCTCATATATACAGTAATTTACACATTGCTTTCAAAATTACAAAAAACATTAACATAACCTCTCACTTTCACCAATCCTTAACTTGAGAAATACCAACCAGCTTCCTCTGTGTGCTGGTTGCTGAAAATAGTGAAGCTAGCCATCTATATACTTTGTGTCAACTGTGTGACTGCTGCATATGGAAAACTGCCTCCAAGCCACGACTTGTGCAGCAGCGACACACATAGGCACCAAACACACCAAATAGAACATGACACTGTGGAGGCTCTCCAAGGCACTGGAAAGAAGTTATATACACAATTATTTATTTACAAGTACATCTGTCTTTGACTTGCTGGACACTGCTGATTATTTCAAAAGTAAAAGCACGTGTCTGTTATCTGTCAATGGAGGTGTTGAAAGGCAGAACTGAAAACAATGGACTTCTAAAACTGTATATTAAGCAAATTGTTTAAAAGTGAGATGAATGTATGTTCTTTTTTAAAGTAAAGTACATTTTGTTAGTTCTAAGTCAGTCCAAATGCTAATTTAAATATATTGTCTGAGAAATCATAATAATACCACCACCACCAACAACAACAACAACAACAACAACAATAACAACATTAATAATAACATTAATAATAATAATAAAACACCTACTACAGAGGCTAAAAAACATTTTAAAATAAGAAATTATTTTACAAGGACCCTGTTTTTTTCCCTATCAGCGACAAGTGGTGTAAACCTTAAACTTTCCATCAATCCATCACAGTCACCTAATAGTATATTGATTAAAGCGATGTTATTTTTGCATGGTTATGCAGTTGAGCAACTGAATATTGGCTTGCTTTGGAAAACTGTTTGGATTTATATAAAGTATAACTTATTTAAAGTTAACAGGTTAAAGATTCAGTTCAAGGTGTCACCATCAACACCTGGACCCCTTATAATAAGGTTTGTGGGATTTATTTTTCAAATCAAGAGGAACAAAAACACAAATATTAGTTGATATTGTTTTTCTTAATTTTAAAATAACTGAATATGATATGAATAAGGAAATGTGTCCTAAAGGTTCCCAGCTACAACAGTAAGTCCATATGTGTTTTCCCATTGTCAGATTCACTTAAACTTATTTGGTTCAGTTCATGTTTTTTGTTTTGACCTTTAATTAAAGAAGAAAGAAACTGTC
Organism: Scomber scombrus; assembly: GCF_963691925.1. Lineage (NCBI taxonomy): Eukaryota > Metazoa > Chordata > Actinopteri > Scombriformes > Scombridae > Scomber > Scomber scombrus. Next base: position 14,689,585 of record NC_084987.1, read on the forward strand.
TGTACCTTGAATTTGAATCCCTTCCAGCATCCTTCAGCTGTTCATATCCAAACTGGTTGAGGATATTAAGCACTATCATCGGGGCCAGAGACTGAGCCGGCTTGGTGAACAGAGCATTCGTCCCAAACACCATAGAGGAGAGAGGAGAGCTACAATTGGGAAAGACAGAGGACAATTGTGATAAAATATATTGCCAAATAACATGAATTTATTTTTTTATAAATTAAAAAATAATTTTAAAAATTGGTTTCATTAGATGAGTATGTACATTTGGTACTAGTTACAAAAGTGTGGTATTGCCAGTTTTTCATTTTTTAAATAATATTATAAAAACCCAAAAGGTTTAAAAAGATTGCTGCATGAAAGCGCAAACACATCAGATAGAGAAGCACTGTTTATTTTACCTGTGTGTAAGGGAAGCATGTTAGCTGTGCATAAGAACGGCCTCACTGTAGACTTTTGTTTACCTGCGTTTGTACTTTTGCAGGTCTGTGTCAATGATATCAGCCAAAGGCAAGCTGAAAAGACTGAAGGCTGCTTGAATTATGACCCTGCAAAGATGATGAGAGAGTGCAGCTTTAGTTCAATGTAAGTGCAGCAATTATTTATAAATTATTGTTAAAAGTCATTAAACCTCTTACATGTTAACAGTGAGGAAAAACGCCAGGATATAGTAGTGCTGAGGACCAAGTGATAGCATGATGGTTGCCATTCCAGCCTCCATGTAGAAGGTGAAGAGGATGATTCTGTAGTATCCAATACCATGGAGCAGTTTCCCACAGCTCAAAACTAACAGCTGGGATGGACACAAAGAATTAAAATAACAGTGGCATATTGTACAGCGGCATATCAAGCATTTCCTTGTTGGTGCATTCAGGTGCCTCTGTCAGATGTCAGAGCACCTGAGTTTGTGATAAGCAATAGGCAAACAATGGGGTTGTATAAATTATCATTCAACTGTCAGGTCTAGGATGTCAGAGTTTCCAAAATGCTTCACTGCACCAATAAGAGAGCAGTTTTAACAATTAATTGAACAATGAAGCTGGTGTTCTTCTGTATTGACAACAAAAAATGACCATTTGGAAAGTGTTGTAAAAATGTTTGTAAAAATATCAATAAATAATGATGTAACAAGACATGAAAAAGCTATTTCAAAGGTTTGTTAGCTCATAATGCACCCGTGTATTTTGGGAAAAAAACATAAGCCAGTGGGGAGTTATACCTGTGGGCAGATGAAACCCGCGCCGTACATGACGCTCTTGGCCAGTGATGGAAGCACATCTGGGGGAATCAGGTGCTCCGAAAATATCATGGTAAAATTATTAAAGAAAGCCAAAATGAAAACCTGAAAGAAGTTCATGATCACAAATTGCCTAAAGTCCCTGTTGGTGATGATTTGCCGCATCAACTTTCTTAACATGGAGAAGGAAAATTCTGACTGATCAACAGACTCCGGTGTATCTGACTCAGATCCTTTATTATCAAAGCGGCTCTCACTGTGGAGGCCCGTGTAGAGCATGCAGACACAGCTCAGGATAGCGATGATCACTGTGAAGCCTTGGAAGGCCATAAAGTCTGCCATGTTTTTTGACATCACACCACAGAAAAGCACGCTGGAGGAGCCGATGAGAGAAGCCACCTGGGAAATTAAAGGGAGGCGAAATGAGAAAAACAGACCGACAGTCTGTTGGCTTTGGGGCATACAGAAGAAAGATGAAGGCCTTACCTGGCTGTACTTTACAAGTCTTAACCGGCTCTGATGGTGGCTGGAGATCTCTGCAAACAAGGCACATTGGGCCAGCAGCACAAAAGTGAGCATGCCATCAAAAGCGCACAGCGCCACCATCAAGTGTAAGCCGCTCATCCAGTCGCCAGGGGTGTAGGACCGCCATGGGAACCAGGCTATAAGAAAAGCCAGTGAGTAGAGGGGAGCACCATACAGAATGGAGAGACGCCGCTGAGAGCAACAGCGCACTTTGGAGTTGTCTTGCAGGTAGCCAAAAAGAGGGTCGTTGATTGCATTCCACACCATGTACACCACCTGTGGAGAGGGAATTCATTGCATTATTTATTAAAAACAATATTTTAAATAGTGCTGAAATTATTAATTAATTAGTCAAGTGTCAAAATTTGAGAATTTACATGGTTGTAAATTGAGTATCTTGTGGTTTTCAAAAAGGTGTTCAGATGAAAGGAGCCACCTCTGAATGTGGGAAATTGTAATGGCCATTTTTAACTATTTAGGGGGGAAAGCAACAGCAGGATCAGAATCAGGTATATATATTTAATCAGAAGTTGCAGCCCTATTTCTAGGGAAAACAGCTAATTTATTTTAAAAATTCAATATTACTCTTGACTACAACAGTGTATTTCACAGATACTGATTTGCCTACAAAGAAAAGCCATACATGAAGCTATTATACTCACTTGTGATTGGTGAAATGCTCCCTCTGATATCTTGTACTTATTGAGAAAGAGTTTGACATAGTAGAAGCTGAATATATTGTTTATCATGCAAGATCCCAGAGTAGTCATGGCATAAGCCAGTGCTGCAGGATTGATGCCAAAGTTGACCAAATGTCGCACTACATTCATTTTGGTGCGCCCACCTGAAGCAGGTTTCTCCTCCACCACCATGGCAGCAGCAGCTCAGGTAAACTTCTTACCTGTCGGTTTAAATCTCTGGAGGAAATGTTGTTGATGGCGATCACTATTGATCCGCTGCTGTTAAGTACTAGCAAAAATAGCCAAACTGTTGAAAATTCAGAGGCGAAAAGCGCTCAACAGTGGGACAATGAAAATATTTGCTGCAGGTGAATCCTTCTCTTGAATGTCCACATGACATGTTGTTACCTAAACCAACTTAATAAATGCTTAACACGAAGAAATTCCAACTAAACTCAAAACAGGAACACTGTCACACTCGATTTCTGTGTGTGCTTGTCCATCGGGGCGGTGCTTCAATGTAAAAAGCAAACATTTGATTGGTTAGAAGAGTTCTCTGGTCCAACTTGCTGCTTCGTGATAGGTCGACCAAACGCCTGTTAAAATGAAAGCAGGAAGTTAAACAGGAACACATTTAAAACACTTTTTTTTTTAACTTAACTTGTATAATAATAAACGTAACCTTGAATATTGGGTTAAAATGAGCAGTTGTTTCACTGTGAGATTTTTAAAAGCCATTTTCTAACACACCACAAGTGCCACCTACCGGATGTTAGTATGTATGAAGAGATTTGCCACGTTGCCGTAGACAACAGACTCAACGCCGGGAGGATGTAGTTTACATTTGCCTACACACCGTGGTGGACGGCAGACAGCGTCAGGCTGCTTTACTAACACCTGTGTGTCAGGTTTGCTGTCAGGTGGAGTCCACTCTCGCTCCGCGGCTGCAAAATGCTGACTGACGTGATTTTAGAGGAAGAGTTTGACAAGAATGGGGATCCTTGGTACGACCCGCAGGACCTTGAACACGGTAAGAGCTGCACGGCTGCGGGGTCGCACCCTAAACTCTGTCTGGCAAACTTTATGTTGGAGTCACCATCTGTGGTACGCGCTTCATAATAAATAAAAACACTTCTGTATTCTGCTTGCTTGTCAATTAGTTCCAATTAGTGTTTTCTTGACTTGACACAAGCCCTAATAAATGAGACAGATTGAAGCCTGTATAGTCTTCTCTTGGGACATAGGATCACACCAGTCATGGGTTTTAAAAAGCTGAAACATCCCGTGAGCTCTCTCTGTGTATGTAGCTGGGATTTCCTGAGGCTGTCCTCACTCAGTCCTGTGTTAATTGTTTTGTGGGATACTTGCTGTTATTGCTGTTTGTGCTGCTCACAAAGTTGGGTTTGATATTTGTAGAGAGAGATATGGACAGATAGATGGAGCACTTTATTTATGCTCTGGATAAACATCAGTGTTATAGCAGCCGAGTCACATAAATCACAAATGAGGTAGGTAAGAAACAAAGCACAATACAAACCAAGGAATAATAAACAAAAACCTCTTTATAAAACAAAAACTTTGGAATACAAACATCATGTGTGGAACAAATTTGCACATTAGGAGTGAAAGGAAAGTAGATAATGATTAACTGTGCAGAAAGTTGAGCTGGCATGATTAATATATTAATCAGTTAGTTGTCAACTATTAAATTAATCACCAACTGTTTTGATAAATGATTAATCGTTTGGAGTTTCTTGTTTCTTTAGTCTTCAATGATAGTGAACTGAATAAGATTGTGCGCTGTGATATTTGAGATGTCATCTTAAGCTTTTGGAAACAATCATCGACATTTTTAACTAACTTTAACTTTAAATTTAACTGTAAAATATCATGACTCCATCGTATGTGTCAGAAGGTAACAACATTTGAAGGATCATTGCAAAAAAAATGTGTGTTTATATATATATTCTGTAAGACGATATATTGAAATCAGAATTTTTTTTTTACTCCTTAATATCATCATCAGACCCAAAAATCCAGTATTAGTCTCACCCTACTCAAAACTACTGTATAACTAATATAACAGCTAAAAATAATTGACAGGTTAATCAATAATGAAAATAACTGTTAGCTGTAGCTCTAATGGCAGGGTGCTTATTCATGCTTAGATAGATAGATATAAATACTCAATGAACTGTTCATTGAATACATACTCACATAGAGGTACGTTTTCATAGATAATGATTAGAATAAGAACAAGTCAATCAGTAAGATAGTGACTGTAATAGGTAATGTCTCAAAGTGAAGTCTGTCCTAGCTGGAGGAAACCGGCAACAGGCAGGAATTACTTCCTGTGTCATTCCTTGGCAGAGCTGTGTTAAACTGAAAATGGTCATCTGTTTGTCAAGTAGATTTTTACGGTGGATAACTGTTTGTGCAGTATCCTCTTCTTCTCTACTAACTCCAAAAGCTTTAGTAAAAACCACTGGGCATACTTCCTTGAAACAGTTTTACTTACTTTAAGTGTAACACCACATGTAGTCAACACAGCTGCTGGACAAGATGCAGAATGTAAGAGAATTTAATGGAGGAAAAGATCACAAGGAGATCCCAAGGCATGCTTTAGATTCCTCTGTGATTCACCAGCGCCAGATACTTACAATGTGTGACAACAACATGTACACGTGAGCTGAACTACTGCAAGTCTATGTTTATACAATTTAATCACATCCGACTCTATCACTTGCCTGTGTTTGGGCATTGAAGCGTCCCTGTATCTTTCGTTTACATGTTTCTCTGTGTTTTGACAGACCTCCATTTGGCAGCGGAGCTTGGGAAAACACTCCTGGACAGGAATCATGAGCTGGAGCAGGCGCTACAGCAGATGTACTCCACCAACCAGGATCAGCTGCAGGAGATAGAGGTGATAAATGTGAAGCAAGGGATGAATCAAACTTCTTGATGATCCAGCTGGAAGTTCCAGACACTTTCGCCCTGCGAAATGCATTTTTATGTTAGCCTCAAATGGCTGCAGTTTAGTTATTACTTTAACATGCGTCTTTACTTCTACAACGGGAGATGCTTCATTGTGAAAAGTCCATGTTGTCACTGAAAGGGAGGCGTCATTGTGAAGTTCTGTTAACTTTAATGGGATGAAGTAAAAGCTGATCTTGATCTATCTGGCCTTGTGAGCCTTTGGAACAGAGCATCCTCTTGGCTGGATGTTCATCTACCTAATTACACGACAACTTTCACCTACTTATTCACCACCTTTCACCTTTTACTTGGAGACTGTTCAAGTAACAATTAGGATTAATTAACGTTTTTATTTGTTTGCTCAGATTGCCGATAATTAACTAAATCTACAAAACTGAAATTCACATGTTCTGACCAAACATCGGTTCCATAAATCAATAGATGATGAAACTCTTGGATCTGAAGAAATATGTTAAGTCTACTTTTCTAACAATAGACTCTTAGTTCTTGGTTTATGTTCAGGTTGTGGGGAAAAGCTTGTAAATAAATACAGTTTGACCTAATATTTCAATCCCAGATGTTAAATTTAGACATATGCAGACAGTGCTGATCTACTTGAGTTTAAGTACATGGCTTTCAGCAGGTCAACAAAGATAAGAACCTTAATTTACTTACAGCAGTGTGAGGGCGAGTGGCCTGAGGATTTATTGAGGTTGATATGGTAATCCCCGTACGTCTCTCTGACCCTCATGCTTACACACTGCACTAGTGACCGTCTGAAAGCTGTGTGCACCTGACCAAAGCATTGCGGTGCAGGGCTGTGCAGCTCATTGAATACAGAGATCCAGATCCAGACAAATGGTTGCATTTTAAAGTAATTTAGTTATATATATAAAAATAATTTTTCATATGTCAGATACCTTGAATAATTTAAAAGTGGTAAGCGTAAAATGAATAGGAACCAGAGTATTCTAAAGAAGATAAGTGGGCCCTCACTGAAGCATCTCATTGAGTACGTTCTTGTTCGCAATGCAAATACAACTCACAGACTCATGTTATCATTTGCTGCCACAAAGTTAAGAGTCATTCTCCAGGCCCTTAAATGGTAGTTCTTTGCTTTTGAAGAGGTCTTTATCTATTTGGTAACCACATGTATCAGCCTAGACATAAAACTAAATGTATGAGTGTGTGAAACATGATATGCTACCTCTGCTCTTTCTTTTCTATGTAGTATTTTAAATCCTCATGTAGCCCAACGTAGCCCAATGTGGCAACTTGAGATGTCTTGTTTGGTCTGACCAACTAGAAATATTCAGTTTGTAATGATGTACTTCTTGGCTATTTTTTGTCAACAAATCGATTTCATCAACTGAAGATTTTGGCTCTATACATGTAATTTTTTTGAAGATGCCACATTACAAATCTGCAGGACTTTAATTTAGCTAAATCTGTATCATTTCCCTCTCTTGTGCACCAGTACATGACCAAGCAGGTGGACCTGCTACGTCAGATGAACGACCAGCATGCCAAGGTGTATGAGCAGCTAGACACGGTCACCAGGGATCTGGAGCAAAGCAACCAGAGACTGGTGCAGGACAACCGCCTGGCACACCAGAAGATCCACAGGTCAGTCAACCAGTTATAAGTGAATTTGCCTTTTAAATTATATTTTACATAATTATTCACCCAAGAGGTGAGTCATAAAGTCTTATTGTAAGACGTTAGTATTCAGTCAGTACAGTATATTTGATTAAGTGCACAGACTTCTTGCAGAACCTCAATGCCACATTGTGCCTTCTCATCTTTACAGTCTAACAGAGACCATCGAAGGACTTCAAACCTACATGGAGGAACTACAGACTCAGGTGGATGAGCTCAGGACTGCGCAACTGGAGCGAAGCAAAAAAGAGCAGGCAGAGCAGCGACGAAGCCTCGGAGCACAGAGCATGTCCTGCCTCAAAGAGCTGTATGACTTACAACATGAGAGGTATTGCACATGTTTGTGACAACGCTCACTTTCTGCTGCACAATTACAGGATGTGACAGAGGAACTTTTTTCAGGGAGGAAATTGCAATGCAGACTGTGTAGAGAGATAGTTACCTTGAGAATTTTCACAGACATGTTTACAGCTTTATGATAGTTTCTGAAATAAAAGTCACCCAAAACATGTATGTTATGACATTATAGAAAAGAAGGGAAAGGTACATAAAACTGTCTCAACAGTGAAGGCTTCTGTCTACCCTCTGATCTTAAATTATCCCTGATACACTGGCGTCTTAGCCCCCTGTCGGCTGACTGGATATCTTTAGGTCACCCAGAGCCAGAGCCAGACTAGACCGCCTCCTTTAGACATAATCCAAAGTAGGAGGAAGTTAATCCTCCCCTATTGTCAGCAGCGTACTCGTCCATACACACAACTGTTGCATTAGCTTGCTGCAATTCGTGACACATATTTGATGGAGTAGTGTAACTCTGTCGTTTGTAAATCAATTAAACAACTGTAAAATCTGGCACAGTACGTCTCTAACAGCCTCTCTAAAGGCACAATAATTAGTACCAAGTCCACTTTATGGGGAGCTGATGAGTTATTGAATTTTAGAATTCTGTGTTTTGTGCCACATTTACAAACTCTTACTGTATTTAGGTTTTTAATATTAGCAGTAAATGTGTGAATTATGATTTTTTCTTTTTTAACATAAAAAAATGTCATTACTATGCTGAATATTTTGATGTCAGCTCAAAATGTGTACCTTTCAATTGCAACTATCAACGTATTGCAATATCAGTGTGATAAAATGATGAAAGTGATGCATTAACACATTTTTTGACCTGTGCTTACTTGTCCCGGTCAGCAGTCGGCAAGTGGATGGACTCTGGTCACCTCAGGGCTCTTTCTATGACCAAGACAGATGCCAAGACCTGGAGGAGGAGCGCGAGACTCTTCAGCACTCCATCCAGACTCTTCAGAATCAGATAGCTGTGGAGCGCAGCCGCAGGGAGGTTGCAGAGCGGGAGTTTGAGTTGACAGTCAAGGAGAACCAAGGCCTCGAGCAGCGGCTGGACCTGCTGGCGGGCTGCCGGGACAGGCAGAAGGAGCTGGAGGCTGAAGTGGAGCAGCTGCGTCTTCTGTGGCGTGCAGAGTGTGCCAAAAGGTTAGGCCTGACTTATGTGTGTTTCGAAGGTTTCATGAATTTGGTTCTTTTTTTATGACTGATACTTTTAGTTGGTGATACAGTATTTAATGTACAGCACATTGTTACAGTCGTTTAACATGTCTAATTTTTCATATACTGTGTATATACTATTTTTCCTCTGTCGCCTCCAGTGCCAGAAGACCATACCAGCTGCTGTTGCCTGAAACTGTTTTCTTTGCATCAGAAGAAAAACCCAGTCAGGAGCAGGTTGAGACGGAGGAGAAGATGGAGATGCAGGAGGAGCAGAGAAAGCACATCCTGCAGAGATGTAACAGTGACAGCTTTTTGAGGGCAATGAACACAGACGAGATTCGCCGTGGTCACGAGCAGATGTGCATAAGACGAACAGAGGCAGTGAAACAGAGGGGCATCTCCCTGCTCAATGAGGTGGATGCACAGTACAGTGCACTGCAGGTGGTGTATTCATTAAAGAATGTTATCCTTGACTGTTAATGTAGCGTTTATAGCGATACACAGTAGTTGAAAGAAAATGCAAGCAGTTTCCTACAATATGTGTGTTTTGTAGGTGAAATATGATGAGCTTCTGCGTCGGTGCCAGCAAACAGACGGGCTCAGCCATAAAGGCGTCCAGACTTCAAGCACTCCCGTTGCAAACAGCCGGACGCGCCGCCGCCTGTCCAGCTCAGCCACTTTGTCCGATCTGGCAGTGGTTTCGGAAGATGGTCAGCAGCCTGGTCAGCAGCCAGAGTACAAAGTTCTCTTCAAGGAGATCTTCACTTGCATCCAAAAGACCAAAGACGATCTCAGCGACAACAGGCGTCCTGTCAGGGACAGTGATTCTCAGGGCTCTGCCCAATGATTGTATTATTCATCGTCCTGGGATGAACGTGTTTGGGTCTTGTGAACGTTTTTGAAAAAGGCAAAACAATATCTAGGGGGAGCAGATGCAATAAGCACATTCAATCCTTGTGCATCTTACACATTCTTCAGTCCCCTTATGTACTGTCATCTTGACGCACCCATGTTTTTGTCAGCCTGCACTGTTCCTTTTATTCCATCCTTATCATAAAGTATATTTTATAAAACTTGCTTTAAAAGTCTGTTGTGTAATCTGAAGTAAGAATACATTCCAAACAACAGCTAGATTATACAGAAACTGCTTTTTGGTACAATGACACTAATAATTAGCAGGTATTGTTTAAGCAGGTATTCATAGCTAGATGTGAAGTATATTTGGATGTGTAGCTTGACTGCCAAATCTGTAAGTATTGTGTCAATTTACAACAGTAAGCAGTGTTTATATAATGTATATCATGTGACCACTTGATCATCTGGTGCTTGAACAAGAAAGACACATTGAATATTGTTAGTGCGTTGAAATAAGTTGGAGATGAAGCTGTTACGTGTGACTTATGCAAACAGAAATGTTGGAATGTCGTAATAGGATGAAAAACTGTAGCTATGAAATTACTAGACTCAGGCGATTGTGATAATTAGCTTAACAGCTAATGTTTGGTGTTTTTTGTAAATTGACAATAGTTGGCTCAGCGATTAGGGTCATTGGCACGCCACCAGAGAAAATCAGTGGACACTGGAAAAAAACTGGAAAACAGTTTTGATTTTTTTTTCAACTCTGTACAGCTCTTAATGAGTGTCTCTACATCAGTAAGACACACAACAGCTCTCTGCACTTTTTATGACTGAATTACAGTTTCTGTTTTATTTATTTTTGACAGAAGTTTATAGAAGATTACATTTTATTTATTTTCTTTATTGCTAAATACAGCGGATTGGTCAGTTGAGAGTGACTGGAAGTGAAATTAAATGTACACTGAGGTGGTTTTTCTGTAGGTCTAAATATTTGGTCAGCTGATTGAAAACAGGATCACAGAGGCAAACGAGGAACACAAAATAAATGTTCCCCCAAATTATAAACAGTTTCCTCTGCACAATGTCCTTTTTTTGAATCAATTCGTCGTAATGTGTGTTAATTGGGTTAGCGAGAGAGAGACTCTAGACAATCGCAGTTTTTTCTTCTAATCTTTTCAATCTAAATTAAAGCAGTTATGAAGATACATTATTTATGAACTCTCAGTTATAAACAGGAAACATCAAAACCTCAACTTCCAACCAGATAAGTTTCATACTGCTGACCCCATTCACAGTGAAACAGTTCTTACCTTTTGATTCAGGCTTCCTTTGTTGTCATGTTATCTTTTTACTTTCATTTTCCATGTCATGTGATGCCTATCAGAAAAAAAAAACTATGCTTGTTGGACAATGTTCTGAAATCTAACATGGGCATTTAAGCAATTTGTTGCTGCTGCTCTCAAGCTGTCAATCTTGTGCTGCTGCAGAGGTCATTGCTGTATGATCATAGGTGTCCTCCATGAAGACTAACATGTTTTTGCTTGAAACTAACTAAAGTAAAAGCTTTGATGCAAAGGTCTGTTTAGTATTTTCTCTGTCCATGTGTCTAGGAAAAACCAACACTGGCAACATCTTTGCAACATTTGCATGCATTTAAAAGCTGAATTTTTGCAATAAGTACATCGTTTCTGAGCACAGAGATAACCATCAAATCAAAACACACAACAGCAGTGTAGCATATTCTCTCCTACAGCACCTTCAGGTCTCCTCGTTGTACTCCCTCTGTACTCTGTGGCCCAGCAGGCAATTAATGGGGCTTTGTCTCCTTTCATAAATAGCCTTTACATAACGAGAATTTCCCCACCCTACTTTTAACCTGCCTCAAATCCATTAAACCTCCAAACAAGGGGATTACATACCTCAGTTCCCTAACTGCGCAGGTCTTGGCAAGAGCATACATGTAGAAATCTTACAAAGGCATCAGCAAAGCAACCAGGAGAGGTTTATAAGGGTCTGCTGCCTAGGATAGATAGTAGAAAAAAGTTGTGTGTGGCTCTGTCTGCCAGTCATCTGTCAGTAAGTTACAGAGCTGAGTACAGAGGTTGCGTTTTAGTAGAAATTCCTGTCACACCACATCACAAATGAGGATAAATATTCAGATATTCAATGGGAGAGGTGTTGAGCGTAATGCCACCGTCACAAATGCAGTGTGTGTCTAATTCACTCCAACTCGGAAAAAAAATCCTCCACACATTCCTCTCTCTCACTCACTGGCTTCTCCTGGAGGTCTGCCAGCCAGCTACGTGTTCAAGCCAACTATGACTGTCTGTACACACTCAAAATGTTCTCACTTATTATACTGAGAGAAAAATGATACAGAAATAAAAATACAAAATCAGTTACAGAATCACAGACTGAAGCTGATTCAATATTTTAATTGAAAGATATGCAGCGATAAGATATTAAATATTATAAGTTGACGCTTTATATAGCACCTTATATATGAAGTGCATACTTTAGAATATTAAAAATATATCATGTAAAATCTTCATCTCTAAAGTCACTAAAGCTGTCAAATAAATGTGGTGTACAGCTCCTTCTGAAATGTAGTGGAGTGGAAGAATAAAGCAGCAGTACAAGTACCTCAACGTTTTACTTGAGTACAGTAGATGAGTAAAAGTTACTTTTCACCATTGTCCATCAATATATAATTATGTATGACTTTGAGCCTGCTGCAATGCTAGTTAATAATTTAACTTTGCTAATTGCTAGTTCTTCTTTACAAGTTACTTTTTTTTAATGCCATCTAGTCTTCTTAATGAGTTTTACATTGTAATACGTCTTTTGAAACTAAAAGCATAATAAGTTACACCACTTCAACGTTTCAAATTTTGTGTAAAGTTAATCACGTTTAAATATAACTAATCAAAAGTTTAAAAGCGTTAGGGCAAATTTGTCAAAGAGCGTCACGATGCAGAAAGTGACGACACAAGCCTGTAACGACGTTTTTTTTTTTTTTTATCAATAACATGATGACAATCAGCTATAAACGTACAACTTAGCTTATAATGTTTGATATCACGTGTGGCATTATTAGTTAGATATAATTGCAGCGCAATACATAAAAGATAATATTTAAAATGTTACTATTAAACATTGGTAGGGCAAGCTATTTATTTTAAAATGACCATTTTGCGTGTCACTGGTAGCGTGGCCGAGTGGTCTAAGGCGCTGGATTTAGGCTCCAGTCATTTCGATGGCGTGGGTTCGAATCCCACCGCTGCCAAGTGTTTAATATTTTGATGCTGTTTGCACACTTAGATATCTACGGGGTAAACCGAAACGTGTCATTATGATAACGTTTTCTTCACGTTATGCATGTGCGCCTAACTCTGCTCATTTTACTGCTTCACGATACTTCATAATGCTGTGAATGGTGCAAGTGCGCCCTCTTGTGACGGCCTGTATGTGCACAAAAACACCAGTTCAGCCTTCATCATGACACTACTTCATATTTATTTTGTAGAAAGGGGACCATAAATCCAACATTTTCCTCACATGAAGAATCATGGAAAGAAATAACTTATAAATGAATGTGCTCATTACAGATATAAAATGGTAATTGGCATTCATTGTTGATGCTCTTATTTCTAACCATGTACAAAATTGCTATTAAATTCTAAAGATGTGTAAATCACAACAAATATAAATAATAGAAACTGGAAGCATGCTTTGAGTACAATCAAAGAAAATGTTAATATCTGTAATACAAAGTTAGATATCTTTCCTTTTAATGAAATCAACTTCAAACTGAGGAGCAATCCAGAGCATTCACACAAATCTAGTTTAATACCTTTCAGTAGCCTGGTAGTTTTGCGCTCAGACACACGTATACCAACATCAAAACAGGAAAAAGGAAGCATACACATAACATAACCTGATGTTCTGAAGATGTATTTTGATGAAATTCTTCATTATGGGGAGTATTGTTAAGTCACATGTGGTGATGTAGTAAAAGTTGTGAGCCATTTTTTCATATCTAAGCAAAAGTTTTATTTCCTAACTAAGAGAGGGAAGTGTTTGAAATATGCTGTCCATGCAGTACCGTAAAAGTTGTTTTTTGGATTACCCAGATTAGTCTTGACTAAGTATGCAGCACAACATCAGTAGCACAAGGCTGAGGCCCATTAGCAGCAGCAGAATGAGGTGTCTGGGCAGCTGAGAGGTCCAGGAGACGTTGAAAAGAGGTGAGCTGGAGCATGGCCGCCGGGACTTCAGGTACTGCTCCACAGAGTCTGCTAGGCTGTAGGGTTTCGGACAGTAACCAAGCTCTCGATGGGCCTTGTCGATCTTGAAGGTGTGGCTTACTGCTATATTCCTCACCTGCAAGAGAATTTTAAGCATTTGAGGTGGATATCCAGCTGCTGCAGAGAAGTCATGGCCATTACACCAAAGTTAAAGACCTCACTGCCAGGCTAATGGTTCAGATTAACCCCTGTTTGGCAAGCTTGATTTTACATTCTGATAGCCTATGACTGATGGATGCCTCCGGTTACTGCATCCTCTTACCGGCTGAGGATAAAGTGTCCGAATGTAAAGTACACAGAGTGATAGATGAGTTCAGACAGTTCAAGACATAGTCAGTTATTCTTGTCTTCTAACATAAAATCACTTTAATCAGCACACACCTTTCAAAAAATATCCTCATAGCTCTGCTGTATGACTCATACCTAGTTGTCGTGTATTGTTTTGCCAGTATAGTATCATAGTTAGACACACTACAACCACAAACTGATGAGTCCTGCTCTTTCATTCTGACCTGATCCTCATCTCTACTATATATCTCTCTGGTATAGCAATACCCTTTTACTGTCATCAACATTCATTCATTTGAGAGGGATTTGTACTTAAAAAGCCATTAGTGACACAGGACATTAATGATATTCAAAAAGGTTAATGTGGTTTGCAAAGCTAGTGATGTGTGTAGGCTGTCTTTTTAATATCTAGCCATAGAAGAGTCAAAATTACCCTTCTAATCAATGAGCATGGTCCCCGACTGAGAAGCTGATATTTTGGTGGTGAAATGCCTCATGACAAAATTCTATTGATAATGAATTTCATACTGCTGCTGTGCTAAGAAAATGTTTTTAGTTTTGCCTCATTTGTCAAAAATTGCTTTGCACCTAATGCTGAATCATGCTGAATTCTGCCTTGGTTTGTTGCCCTTTTACGTGTTGAAATTATATTTTTATCCTGGTTCTCAAAGCATAAGACTGGCTTTAATCTCTATTTTTGTCATTGGGAACACCAACAATATGTATATTCGTTTCAGTATCCTGCCTATGGTACTCAGACTCAAGCCACAATTCTCACTTTGATATTTTTAATAGGCTCAGTAATTTTCTAAAAAAGCTGGGCACTGTAGATTTAGAGAGTAAATTGTGCATTTGTTGGAGACTATTTTCAGCTACTGATGAGTCATCTGTCAGTCTTTACAGCAGCAGGACATATAGAGTTGACTTTAAAAAATCTACAGTGCCCATGTTCATGGTAATGAAGAAACATGTCATCCAGTGCAATGACGTTCATTTGTGTCTTTTAAACATTTTTTGGACAACAGTTGAGCTCTACGGTACAGAAGAATAAAATATATCAGGCTTTGACTACACTGGCAACATTTTTTAGTTAGTAGGATTAAGTCATTGTTAGTTTTGGTCTATTCATGGAATTTGCAAACAATGAGATAATATATACACTATTGCCATACTTAGCCTTTAAGCTCACTGAATCTGCGTCTATTTTAATATGATTTCAAAACTAGTATATATGTGTGAGAGGAAAAACTCCTCTGCATGTCACCTGATGGCTGGCTTAACCTAAGAGTTGGCAGGTTCATTTGAGCCCAGCCAAGAGGTTGCCCACCTCAACTCACCATGGCAACAGTCACTGTACTGAGGTCACTTCCTGCCAACTTCATCTTGAACTTCCTGTTCTAACCCCACAGCAGTTTATGTTTTATTCACAGGACAATGATCGATCCCCCGGCCAGCAGCTGTCTGACAGAATGAGCTCCAGGTGCAGGCCAAAGGCTAAGCTTTGGTTTCTGCCTCATCACACATTCATGAGGACATTGCAGGCCATGGCGGTGGCTCCTTAAGATGTATCGTAAAGGCCTCCCCCGGCAGGATTATTGCAAAGTGTGTTTCATTATAATTCTTAATGCAAGTCAGTGTTTTTAATGGTGCTATAGATCAGCTGATGGAAGTCAAAGGCTTCCAGAGATTACGAGGGCTTTGGCATTTCTTTATCTGCAAGTATTTTTTGAATTCTTTAAAAGTTCACCTTGGTTTTTCATAATTCATGCATGAGATAGTATCAGATGAGGGAGGGGGAGAGCATGGGGCTGATAGGAAAATACCTACCTTAATGAAGTCTGTCTTCACTGTTGTGGCAGAGACTTAAACAAGAATCTACTCATTGGGGATCCGGTAACCTAAGCCCCCCTCATCTCCAACATACTAGACACACTTACTTTCAATTAGGTAGATGCATATAGTATGCATGTATATGTTCACATACAACTTTAAACACTATGGAGTCATCATTATCCATAATGCATCTCTTTCAAATTGTCAGACTGAGTTTATTCACTTTACACAGCTAAAGGAGCTTTCTGAGTCGGCTGAGATACAAAAAAAATTAAATTTTTGCTTTTTCTTTCAACTATCAAACAGAGTTCATCTGCCATACATAATTTAAAACTGCATTAAGAGCACGCTAAGGTTCAGAAAATGGTTGAATCTCCAAAGTTCAGTTGAAGCCTGAGATAGAAGAACAAAGAATCATTACCTCACTTCTGGTAAAAAGGAGAGGAACTTCTATCACAGGTCTCAGGACTACATGCAAATATTCCACCAGGATGGCTGGAAATAGAAAAAACCCACATGTATCGATGTTATTAGTACAAGCAACTCAACAAATTTTCATTTTCATAAATATAATTTAAGGGACATCCAAAAAGAGGGAAACTTCAGTATTTTTCAACCTGGAGCCTATTTTACCATCAATCTGTGTATAACATGTTGTCCCCATTACTGATGAAAATAGGCTCCAGGTTGAAAAATGCATAAGTTCCGCTTTAAAAGAGAAATGGGCTACCTGCAGAATAGACGAGTGAAACTGGCAGATTTATCAATGGCCTGCTGTAACCCAGCTTTTCAAACTGCAATACAAACATGAAATTGTGAAGAAATACATTTCGATTAAACAGTAAATATTCTTGAAATTTTAATGAATAAGGCAGGAGTTATTTTAGATTTGTCTTACTGTCAACAAATCCCATAAAAATCTGTAATGCGCCAGTAACCTCTCAGTACTCTCTTGTACTGTTGTTTTTGGATAATTATCTTTATGACGCACAGAAATCAGCTATAACAAGCTACATGGACAATACTTGATAGTGGCTTCAATATATTGTCATTCTTTTCAAGAGATAAAAACATAAAATATCACTAGTGTTTTTCTTTAACTCACCAAGGGTGTGAACCACTCAAATAAATTGACTGAAAGTCCATCATTAATGAAATAGACCTGTCCACTCTGCAAAAGAACAGAAAACAAATACCTGTTAAACAGGAAGCACTTAATATAATTTTTATTTAGTCTATGAGGCAAATATCTATCTCCCAGCTATGGTCTTGATGTGTAGATCAGATAGGTTGACTAAAACAAGTATTAGAGCAGAACTAAAGGGGATCTATTATAGAGTCAATATTCACATTGTCTGTGTGGTATTGTTTTTGACTGTTTGTTCTGAGGTGGACAGTGTGACTCACAGCGACACAGCTCCTCTTTAGCGTGAGAGCCTCCGCAGCAAGTGTGTGGGCCAGCACCAGGTTATCTACATGTACCCAATTCATCCTGGCCCGGGGGTCACCAAACCTGAAACTGAACAACCGACGCTCCACATTGACCTGGACAGAGAGACAGAGCAATGAAAGACAATAAGTGGACAGTTTGATCTATTTCTTCCTTTTCCTATCATTCATATTTTGAATTTTTTTCTCATAATGAATGTGAATGAACCTAAAAATCCAGCTTGAAGTACAAATCAGTTAAACCAGTAAAGAAATCCTTATAGCAACCTTAGTAGTTTTGCGTGTTATGAACAATTAATCCAATATAATGTGCATGTTACTGCTGATCTCTAAGCAAATATCTGTAAATGTGTTACCATTAATTTCAATTCATGCCCATATGGTATGAAGCATAAAAACTCCACCTTCTTGGCCACTTGACCAACAGTAAACCCAGAGCATCATGAGACTGCACAGCTGCCCCACAGAGGAAAGACTGGAAGAAAAGCTGGGTTGTAACTCGATGCCCCGGAGAGCTCCATCAATAATGTAAACTCTTCAGGCAGGAACACATTCTGCCAGGGAGGCGCACAAGACGTGCCTTCAGACACTGCAAGATTTTTTTCCCACAGTGCCAATGTGAAGGAAATCTATCTACATTTATCATGGTACAGAACTATAAGTTGTGTTTGTGTCAGTCCCTCACCATCACTCTGTGAAGGTGTCTCCTCTCTTCTGGTCCGTATATGCCGCAGGGCCGTAAGACGCAGGACCGCAGCAGGCCTCCAGCTTCGCAAGACAGAATTCAAACCTCTAAGTATGTACACTTTGTGTGCCCAGTTAGCTACTACATACCACAATCTCTTTCACATGTCTAATGGATAGGTTCACAAAAGTCTGTCTTAAAACAACAGTCAGGTGTCCACATGAACCCTGAAACAGGTTTTGTTCACTGTAATCATTCCTCCTGTTCATACTGACCACTAGAAGATACCCTCAGATGTGCTTTCAGTGTAAGTGTACCCAGTGTACAAAGTGTAAAAATGTATTTTGAGAGTTTATCTGAAGATAATGTGAGGCTTCAAATTTTTGTAAAATGTTCCCTCTTTGTGTCTTGACAGACAGTGTTCTCCCTTTCAGCTGCAAATTGTGGCAAAAAAGGGAATTTGACACTAAAAAAGATACTGAATTGATTTGACTAATTTGGACAACTCTAGACTGATATTAGTGTCAAATAAATTTGCAGATGCATTTTTGCACTGAGTGAGGGCTGTGGATTTCTCCCCCTTTACATTGTGAATAGTGAATTATGAAGAGATGTCTTAATGGTCAGTAAGAAAAGGAGGAATGATTACAGAGGGGAAAAAAGTAAATTCTCATTTGGGTACCTGACTATTGTTTTAGGCCAGACCTGAAAAACTGAACCTATCCTTTAATACAAAAGCACTAATTTATGCCTGTGTCTGGCCTCTATGCCTGAAACAGTGGAAAAACACATTAAACCATACCCTCCTGCAGAGGATGGATGAACTACCCTGCAGTATATAATGAAGAGAGGCCCCCGCTCTAAGCTTAATTGAATGTACGGATGTGCAGGGTTACACCCAAGGAGGAAATGGGAGGCTTCACACCTCTTTATGTAAACCACATAGTGGAACCTAAGACCCATTGATTAGTAGGTTGAGAGTGAGTATATGTGCAGTGTGTGTGTGTGTGTGTGTGTACTACTCAATGATGCATGCACTTCAATAATTGTACTGTTCTGCCCAGCTCTAAATTTAAACTGGTGTCACTGTTATGTTGGATTGCGCACATGGGCGGATGAGTTTCCATGGTAACCATCGCTTAGCACTCTTTCAAATATACAATGACATTTGCACAGAAACCAAAAGCTGTATGTTCCAGTCTGCTCTGATTGCAGAGTTTTCATGTTATAATGTGAAAAGGCTTGTCATTGCACTTGCTGTTCATTTCACACCTTTGAGGGAGCATCCGTTGGCTGAGAGGACCATCTGCTCTGCAATAGCTTTAGTTCTGGAGTAGTGGTCAATGTGCTGTAACAGAAAGAAACATAAGCATTAAACAACCCTCTCAGTAATTGTAATGTTTTTTTGCCTTTTCTTTATGTTCAAATACATAATTTTACAAAACCACAATGATTTTTTAAAATATCTTTAGTTTTGGTGGTAAATGAATGGACTTAGAAGAATGTATATGGTTTTGCTGGAAGTTAGGACTTCAGTCAGACTTCAGTTTGATCCATTTCTCTTTACTCACCGCATCGGAGGGTAAATACGGCACTGAAGCCTCATCGCCATCCTCAATCGGTTTCCCAGCAAACACCACATTGATGGTGCTGGTGTACACTAGCCGGGGGATCCTCCTCTCTTTGCACACTGAGAGAGAGAACAGCAAAGCAATCACACCATTTCATGATATATGAGAGCAATAAAAATATTTTGTGGGAGTGTGCAGATTGAAAATAATCAAAATAAATGTAGCTATTGTAGACATTCATTGTATAACATTTTTTTAAAAAGGAAAGTCATTTGTTCAAATGTTATCTAAAAATACACAAAAGACAAATTCATTTCCACATCAGAATGAAGAGTGTAAAGTTCCCTCTTACCATTAATATTTCCAGTATTTAAATGATATTCAGGAATCATTTAAATGGTTTATCACAGTGTATGTGAGACACTCTGTGGTAAGTATTAACATTTTTACACGTATTCATACCGTTTATGACATTATTGGTCCCACCAACATTGATCGACTCCACCTGCTCTTTCCTCAGCTGGAGACAGATGGAGAAAAAAAAGTCATTTCTTGAAAACATCATCTCATATAGTGGATGATACAGTACATTTCTAACATTTCACCTCCAGTGTATTAATTTCTCTGTTATGAGCAGTTTACGTTATGTTCACCTCAGTTTCAGTTTTGGGATGATGACAGAAATCCTGTCAGAAATCGGTACTGTTTTGTCATCATGTTACATGACAGCTGCTGACAGATATTACAAGATTTCTGTCACGATGCGCTTTCACATACATCATGACTCACACACACACAAACAAGCAAGTAAACAAACAACTGTAGTGAGGTGTGTAGTCTATTGGCATAGCACTGAGGGTGTTAGCAGGGAGGTGTGACCCTGTATCAGTTTATGTATTTACAAAACCGAAACATCCAGCTACAAGGCCAATCTTTAATATTCTCTAATGCATGTATGAAGAGAACAACATTAGCTCTATTAAGTGGACCACCATTGTATTTATCATCACTTGTCACAGGCAGTTCTGGTCCATATCCAGCTTGTTCTGAAGATTGGATGCAGCAACTGATTCCTATAGTGAACACTGAGCTCGAAAAGTCTGCTTAAAGACAATCTACTACAGCATTATGATTGGCACTGTTGCTCCTCAGTCTGTCTTTTTCAGAAAAAATAAAGGATTAATTAATAAAAAAGTGAATCTGACAAGGACATAAAATACATGTAATGCAGTGAAACCTGTGTCTCTTGTCTTTCTAACTTCTGTCTAAATGAGAAGTGCTGTGGCGATGCCGCAGAAGATGTGAAGGAGATCACCTGCTCTGGCCCGGACATGCCATAGGATGCTGTGTGGAATATACAATCAACCCCTTCACACAACTTATAGAGGGAGGAATAGTCCCGGATGTCACTCTGTAAGAACAAGGGAAGAATGAAAATGCTAACTCTCAGGACATTTTTCTTAACATGAAAGCTCAATATGTTTAATTATGCTTCATTCATTACACAACACAGATTATAAATACACTTTTCACAGTTGGGGCATGTTTTTTTCAACACGAGCCTTTCGCAGGTTAGGAGCATTGCAGGTTAAGTGATACAGACTGGTACATGTGGCAATGTGAGTCAATAACACCCCATTAAAGGACAGTTATAATTAAGGTAAGTGTGCCACGAGGCCCGCAAGTGAAACCTGAGTCATGTCTCCACTCTCCACCCTCTCTGACCCAGTCAGCAGCTGGCACTCTGAGGTGGATCACTCACCTGTGTCTGTTTGCAGCCAGCATGCAGACAAACCAGAGAGACACAATGACGCTGGCTGACGTGAGGAAACACTAGAGCTGATTTTCAAGTCTGCATGTGGCGATGTGAAGGATGTTTGAGAACTTATACTGTACATTTAAATTAAAGGATAGGTGCACAATTTCTCATGTCTATCCTCAGCTCAGGTGCCCAAAACACTGCCTCATGTTATTCCTGTTGTAATCATTCCCCTTTTAGATGTGGGACAAAATCCACTAGGCTCCTTTCATGCAGAAATGTTTTCAATACATTTTTACGTGCCAAATTTGACTAACTCAGATGGCTGAAGCCTCATATTATCTTCAGTTAAAATTTGTATTACTTTTATTCAAAGTGCATTATGAAGGGATCTTCTAATGGCCGGTATGAACAGGAGAAGTGATTACACTGAGCAAAATCTATGTCAATGTTAATTTGGCCTTCTGACTATTATTTTAAAACAGACTTGAAAAAGTGCAAATAAAATGCAACAAAAAAAAAGAACAATAGCTACAGCTGTATGGCTGAATAGTCGTTACTAGATGTGACTTCTGCAATTAAACAGTATTCCAGAGTAAGTGCATTCAACTTGAACAGTAATTAACAGCTGGTACTAAAGCGGCTTATTTTGGGCAAAGATATGGAGGAGAATGTGGAAAACAAAGTAGAGGAGTATCAATGAGAAGAAGGATTTCAACCACCAGGTACCTGATAGAAGCTCGCTCCATCAGGGATGTCACAGGGAGGCTTGTTCATGTCCATAAGGAGCACTGACATACCCTGACTGGCCAGCACTCTCCCCAGCCTAAATCCAAAGTATCCCGCTCCACCTGTCACCAGCACCTTCCCTGGGGAGATGCACGGGCCCAGTGCTGCGTCCTCTCCCAGTCTGGAGGCCACACATTCCGGGCTGCTGCAGCTGGCCGCCATGGCTCCATTTACCCGGTGTCGGATGGCCACGGCTGGGCTGGAGGCCACAGCCGGAGCTTGGTGGTTAACCCAAGGCTGGTGGGTGAGGTGTGGGAGGTTGTGCAGTTGGTGTCCATTGGCCTGCAGGCGACAAAGGGAGACACTGTGGCAGGAAAGCTGCTTCACCTGGCACAGAGAGCCTCCACTCTCACTCATGTTGGGACCGCACAGCTCCATAGACCGTCCTGGATGGGATGAAGGAGGTCATATATTGATTATTCATTGCTTTAATATCATTAATGTTTGTCAGAATCATATTAAAACACTACTTCAGTTGTACACCTACACATGCAGATTAGGTTTCACCTGCAGTAGTTCTTAGATTGCTGACTTGTCTTTCTAAGAGCATCACCTACTGTATCAGTTTGTTCCACCTCTACACTGGAGGTGCAGATAACACTGAGTGAAATATTAATCCCAAAAGACTCTTTGTCATGACTGCATCTTCCATCAGATGGAAATATTCTAGATGTCTGGTGCAAAATGTCATAGACTACACAATTTCAGCCTGACATATTTGATATCTTTGTTTCAGTTTTTGTATATGAATCTACTAAAATACTATATTTTTAGCTTGTATACTAGAATTCTCATTTATAACATGCATGTAAATTTGGCCCATTTTTGACATATGAGAATGAACTCATGGTCATGGACGTCAGAATTTGAATACTGCTAAACCTCATCAAGAAATTAAGAATGAATAGCACAATATTCAACCATAAGCTGTGAAAGTAATTAGTCAGACAAGTTTTACAAGATCAGCAATTAACACATCTTGTAACTTCTGACACTGTGTATGTCACATTAAGCAGCATAATAAGACATTTATCTCTCAAACCGAGAAATAAACAATACACAGATCCAAATGCCACTACATCTATACATCATACTTTCCTACAACCCAATCCAATGTAGTAATTCATTTACCTTAATATTCCTTTTGACTTCTCACATCCATACCTATGCCACTCATGAAATAGTGTGGTCTCTACCTTTGCTTTGCTCTTGTGGTCCCTCCGGATGTGTCACCTCTCTCACCTGTCAATCACCTGCACCCTTACCTGAAGACTCTCCTACCGTAATGCCTGGATGCAATGCGCAGGCTGCAGGCAGTGAGGATCACATTTCGAGGGGCATCAGGTGGACAAGCAGCAACATCGGCTGCCCTTTTTACAATGAGTATAAAACATATGTATAGAATGAGGTCAGAGGTTGGACTTTTTACCTCTGTTTACCTGTCCTGAGACACACACATAATATGAGTCTCACTTTGGCTGCAGGCACACTGTAAGATAAATGCTTAAATTAATATTTTCATACAGACACAGATAGCGCTTAATAACTTAATAACTTAAAAATGTTGTAAGAAACTGTCACAATTGATAAAGTTTAGAGTGACTTGCTATTCAATGTCACTCTAAACATGATGATGCTATTCAAGTTTTTCTTTTTACTGTCTCATGAAAATTGATTAAATATAAATCAGGTTATAAATGTTCAATCTAAATGTTAAATCTATATAATAAGTATTATCATTGTAACTGATGTTTTTGCAAATGCAAAAAAATGTGTGGCGGGTGTCTGAAACATGTCATATATACATATATCTGTGGGAGATGTAACTTTGGCTGTAACTTTGGTTCTACTAAGACTAGTCAGAGGTCAGACATCAAATGATATCACTGATGTATCTTTGACAGGCCAGGTAAGCAGCAGCAGCAGTCCCTTCCTGTGCACAGTGCTTTTGGAGAGGACAAAAATAGACCCATCATGTTTTATTAAGCAGACAGCTGACAGACTGCCAAACCTGAGCTGACACTTAAATGCACTGCACGTAATTAAAGAGGGAAAGAAGTCTTAAGCAGCTGCCAAACGACTGTACTTCAAGTATAAAAGCAATTTGCAGATAAACCACAATATATTATAATTCACTTTTTTGAAAATGTACTTCTTTTCCTCCTTTATGTTGAATTAATTCAGACCTCAGATTGCATCTGCCCTCATTTGGGTTAAATGGCAGCTCTGGCAGTGCAGCTGTCTTTTTTTGGAAACGCTTTGTATTTTTTCAGAACAGACATATTCTCCCCCGTGGACATGCATCACATTTAAGAACAAATTTATCATCCCAAAAGGGACGGAAATCCATTTAGCAGCAGCTTCAGTGAGTGTACGCACTGTTCTGAAAACAAATAAGACATTTTTAACTAGGATGACTGCTGCTACCAGTCACCATATCTTATGCACTAATGCCAATTTCCAGACTGTTATGTAATGTGATGTGACACATCTGAAGAATCAAATATAGGCTCCTGGTAACTGTTATAGTACAAAGATGACTGATGCAGTGTGTCTGTTTAGCAAAGTTCTGCATGCTGTAGGGTATGAAACCCCGAGGGGCTCCAGTGTTTGTACAGCAAAGTGAACATCAGCTGATCCAAGTTATGAAATTATTAACAGCTTTACTTCTGACATGTTTACAGACTTTGCTCCACTTTGTTTTCCTTATTTTCTTGATAATTCATTGGATAATCTTACTGTACGAGGTTGGGAGAACTTTGGTGAATATTTAAAAGGATAAGGTGAGGAGTACGTGACACACGCTCACGGTCAGATGACCAGCGGAGGTGCAGAAAGACACAGAGGCTGAGGTTGCAGATGTAGGAGGGAGCAGGTTTATTAAACACAATATGATTGGCTGTTACGCAGTGGCCATGGCAGTATGCTACAGAAAGGGATGAAAGGAGAACAAGCATTATACAAGACATATAAGCTACAAGTAATGTCAAACAAATAGCCAATAGGAAATAAATTATAAGAAGTTAAGAAGACAATGTAATGTACAAAGGGAATCATTTAAAACTAATAATTTCAGCAGCAAGTGTTGAGTTACTTTCTCATTAAATGCTGCAGAGTACACCCATGAATCACAGTCAGCAGGGAGCCATCACCCTGTCTGACCTGCTGAGGCGGAGGTGATGGTAGACCTCCCTCATCCACAACCTTGCCAAACCCTCCCCCCCATGGTGGTGAACTCTCTGTGTGAGGACTGGCTGGAAATAGGATGGGCTGCACACTGCGATTAGAGAGGAGAGCAACCTGAGCTGCAGAGATACAAGGAAAGATGTACAAGTGACAATGTTGAGCACTGGAACTGCCCATAACCTAAAAGTGTGATATAATTTTGAACTTTTTCTTTTTCTATTCATCTGTGAAAATCAATTATGTAAAGTTATTTGTCTGGGTTTCCGTTTCATTAAGACTTTATTGTTTTATATACAAGAATGATGATTTCCCACTCTTCATTATGCCAGTGAAAGCCTGTTTCACCAGCTTGTGGCAGCTCTGAAGGGTGTCTGTACAGTCAATTAATTGATAAATCAATAAACAAAATCTTTAATTAATTAAGAATGATAGTAATTGTTAGTTGCAGTCATAATAGCTGTTTTCATACAACCAAATATCAGTTTCTCTTGACAAAACAATCTCACCATAAGGTCCACACAGTAACTTTTCTCAACACACACATCTCCCCAAGCAGATGCAGTTACCCAGTTTAATGAAACAGCATATGTTCAAATTTCTATTCCTCTGAGCACTTCAAGAGCTTGTTAGAAGTGAGATTAAAAGTGAATCCTTCCCCTTGGAAACAGAAGTTGACAAAACAATCTCGCCAAAAGGTTTCTTTTTTCTGGATATTCAACATGTTAGTTAATTTCATTTAAGTGTCATCATTGCCATGCTAGAATGAAAAGCAGTATGAGAATGAAAACCAGTGTGACCAGAGAGAGACATGAGGATCTCCAGTAATGCTAAACAATCAATCAGCAGGGGGCGCCAATCAACAGCATTTAAATCAACTAAGAGTCCCAAAAACACTGCAGATTACCCTAAAGGTCAAAGACTGTTTTTGTTGAGTCATTGAACCATGGCAAGTTAAAAATCTGTCCTGGTGAGGACAAATTATTATGTAATGTTAATAAAATCCAATAGAGAGAAGTCAAGTGTCATAAGGATATAATGTGAGAGAAATAAGACAGAAACACACTGACAAACACCAAAGCAACCTTCAGCAGGGCTTCATGGTAGATGAATATAACTGCAGTGACGTTTTCAGAGCAGGAAGTGCGTGAACTAAAAGCTGAGAGTAGCTGAAGGAGCTTTTAAGGAGATATGTATATGTATGTATATGAGGGGACAAACTGCGATGGAAGATGTCACAAAAACAACCCAGAAAAAAAACACTTTGCATGCAGCAAACCTACATGAATAAACACTAGATGACAAGGCCAGAGTCCCAGTTGGATTGAAAGTTTTCTGAGGTAGGGGAGCCATCCTTTTTCACACACCTGTCAGAAAGAGAGAAAAGAGTAGTCGGTAATGTACGCTGCAGCAGCTTGACACTGATGTCTAAAATACCAAAGTATAACCAAGAGATGGACTGAATTGTATTCTTTAAAGGAGGGGAACTACTAAATACATGTCTAACACGCAATGTCACGCTGTCACAGGCAATTATGCATACCATATGATTGCATCATCAGAGGATATTATACTTGTTAAGTCTGTTTAAACTAATCAAGTCCCAAATAGAGCAATT
The DNA here is from genome assembly GCF_963691925.1 of Scomber scombrus. Lineage (NCBI taxonomy): Eukaryota > Metazoa > Chordata > Actinopteri > Scombriformes > Scombridae > Scomber > Scomber scombrus. The sequence goes on from NC_084987.1 coordinate 14,716,514, forward strand.
ACCCAACATCTCTGCTTTTAAAACGCCTTAGTGAAAGTTAAGCTATTGCAAAAAAAAAGAAAAAGAAAAAGAAATGGTGTTGGCAGGTGTGATTTTTTTTATTGAAATGAGTAATTGAAGTGGATTAGTCATCTCATTTCATGCTCATTTTAGGAAGCGGGTGCTCTAAGGTCACACTCAGCCTGACGAGCTAATGCACTGAGAGGATTTTGCAAGCTAAATCAATTAGCTTGACTTTATGTATAACCTCTCCCAAATCACTTTTGTGATAAAGTAGGACACCAACAGAAAGGAAGCTGTGCAGAGTGAGAAACGAGGCAGTGGATGAACATATCAACACATCATTTGAAATAGTTTTACTGTCTAAATAGACACTTGAAATGTTGAAGTCATATAATGTTGGTGCTGTTTTCTGAGGAATGTAGAAAAATGTGAAGAAAAAGCTGGAAGACAACAGGAAAAGGCAATGTCGCTCTGCTTCAATTAGTATTCCAACATCAGAGGAAGATGTGGTAGAGACTGTGGGAGTCTGTGGGTTTTATCTACATTTACTCTGCTCATTAACTGTTCCCACTGCTCAGAGACGCACATGTATTCACACACACAGTGGAGACACAAGAGATGCTGTAGAAAGCTGGGAGGCCAAAGAAAAGCCAAAAAAAAGAAAGATTATGACTTTAAAGGAATAAAAATCTCACTTATGACTATCTGTGCCATGTGTTATTCCTGTGAAACTGAGGAGTGGGGTGTTTATTCACTGACAAAAGTTAATAGAACCTGCTTAAAAAAACCTGTTCTGTTGTCTTACCTGACCTACAAATTTAATTAATTAAGGGGGGGGGCAGCATAAGGACTGTCTGTGCTGACAAAAACGAGACAGCATAGACAGAGAAAAGGAAGTGTTCCTCAGCGACCTTCAGTCAACCTTAAACACAGGGAAGGAAATTACAATCAGCCACTAGCCAAACTGACCATGGTGACACTGGCAGCCAGCCAGAAATCATAGCATTTTTGATAAAAGTCCTTTGAAAGACCAACACTCAGTATACTCAGTATAAGTATGCTTTTCATGTTTTCTTAAATAGCAGAGTGGCAACTGAACTATTACCATGACAACTGAGCAAACATCTGTTAATGAAGATAGTAAGATATTTTTTATGTGCTGGAAAAGGGAAGTAAGTGGATCTTGAGTAATAGACAGACTCCTTTGAATTATTTTTATACTTCCCTAAAGATGTCGGGAACAGACAGTCAAATTGATGCAGCAAAGGCCAATATATTGTGACTTTTAAACCTTTTTGGGGATTTTGGGAAAGTATTTGGAGAATCATGCAGCATATCCCATTGACGTGTGTGACTTTATTCGGGCAATCTGCCAGAAGGAATAACAGCAAAAGAGAGATAACTACCGCCTAAAAATATTGACTGTAGCAGCAAAAAAAAAAAAAAAGCAATCACTCATAAATGGTTACAGACGGACCTTCCTGCAGTCGATAATTGTTTTGAAATTATCAAGGAGATGCATGAGATGGAAAAACTTGAGAAATGACGCAAGATGGACAAAATGGATAACATATTTACTGGAACAAGGAACACGGTTGATGATTTTTCCCCCTCATCCTCACTGCTTAAAATGTCATTTACTTTCCTTCTGCTGTATGCTCTAATTAAGGAAACTTAAATACTAACCAAGTAGTGCTGTATAAAGACCAATAATTCATAATATATAATGTGTGTTATCTGGATGTTGTGGATTTCATGATGCCTGGCAACGTTGTTCATGAAGCTTTTTTTGGGGGGTAAAGCTAAAGAAAACTCACACAAAAAAACATATATGTATATGTGTATGTATATATGTATGTATGTATGTATGAACTTATACAAATGCAAAAATATATCAAATGTATAAAGAAATTCAGCTCTCAGCTTCCAGCTCATTGCTTTTGTTTCCCAGACTTTATGATTTCATGTTGTTGTATTGTTTTTGGCAACTTGCCGTCAGTAGACAGCACAGTGGAGAGAAACAGGAAACATATAGAGAGAGGGGGAAATGATATGCAGGGGAATCCCAGCTGAAGTTGAACCATCATGACATCATGACCATGACCCCCACCATCTTATATTTCAGTTTGATACACTTGTCTTGAATTATTTATTTCACATAAAATAATGGTACACGTATTATACTTGAACAGTTTTTAAGCACACATATTAGATGTAAAAATTGGTTTCAGGGCATGGACTATTGTTATTTTCTGTACAATTTTCAAAACACCTAAAATAATGGCAGTATAGCTCATTCAGTTATGGGAACTGTCAGCTGACTTGGCCGTCGAATGAGGCCTTCTTCCTGTCTTGCTCAGAGATAAAGGAGGAAGAAATTGAGAAAGTGACAGGCAGGCACATACTGTAATTCCTTAGAGGATGAAATTGGAAGCTTGGAACAAAGATGATAGCAGTACTGCTGCTTCAAGGACAGATAACATAAGAGAGGAGGGGGGAAAATCTCCTGCTGGTATCCCATGGACTGACTGTTTTGTCAGGAACAGGTTCAAACTAAACCAGAGAACTGGCATTTAGCTCTGTGACAGAAATATGACAGACAATTTGTGAGAAAGAGTGAACTATTTATTAGGTTCGCCAATGTTATTCATTGTCCAAAAGCAACAATGGAGCTTCTAATTTTATCTACAGTCTATTATTTTAGCTTCTTTTCTGGCATTTGGCATGATGTTTTTGTCAGGATATTTTGTTCAGTTAATCACCTCGCAACGATATTTTGTAAAACCTCACATAGAAAGCTGAACAGCAGAATTTGACAAACAGCTTTTACTCTAAGCCTAATTTTGTTAAGGTCAGAGACTCACAGGAAATCAATATCTGGCAGTTACCTTTCAATCCATCACTCCAGAGCACAATCAGCTGAGCCCAATCAGTCCTGATGCACCTGATGGCTCGACGCTGAGGAGAGGGAGAAAGGGATTGAAGGTGAACATCTTCCTAAATATGCATTCATGTGTGACTGACAAACAAGATATGGAATTATTAAATGTATGTGCAAATGCTTTGTAATTGCAGGGGGCGCAAAGAAGAACGAAGAGAAGACAAGAAGGATTACAGTCACCTTCTGAATTATCACAATGACTTGAACGTCCTCCAGTCGTCCCTGACAGAGACCGTCAGTCTGGCTCGCCTCTCATCTCCATCCATAACACGCTGGCATGTGTACTCTGATCTACCACACACACATACATACACACACACACACACACACACACACACACACACACACACACACACACACACACACACACACACACACACAGACACACACACACACACAAACACACACACACACACACACACACACACACATAAACACAACAAAACACAAGAACAGCTCAAAGATTTTTAGTTTCTCTGTAGTGTGAAGTGAAGCTGACAGGAGCCATGCATCACATCAGTGAGTCTTTTTCACTGGTCTCTATTCATGCTAGGTCCACATTAATCATTCAAATCCACTGTTAAAAAACAATATTTTCTTTGTGTAGTCAGTGGTTATTGTTTGTGACACAGAGGTCCATTCGTATTTCTGCAGTCCCAGTATGCACCGGTCTACAGTCAGTGCTGGTGTGTGGTGTGCTGCTCAGGGCAAAGGAAGAGAAGATAATTAGACTAAAAGGGCGAGGAGGGGAGGAAATCTGTGAGAGGAGGCGAGGAAAGTGAGGATGAGAAGTTTGAAAAAAAATCAATAACACCTCACCATATGTTTTCCATAAATCTCACATATCTGATATAATGCTGCTACTATGGATTCAAGATTTACTACGAGCAGGATTGTGTTTTCTGCTGCTCTGGGGGTTGTTTTTTAGCCTGTTCTGCTTCTTCCCTCTATACCTGCCCTGCATCCTCCTCATTAGTACTGCCTTTTTCCCAGTGTTTTCCTCAGCCTATAAGCTTCTCTCCCGTTCTCCTGTTTCATCTCCTCATTCGAGTTTCTCCACCCTTCTCCCCACCTGCACTCATCGCCTCGCTAATTCAGTTTGTATTTAAGTCCTGCTTTTCAGTTCGGTCTTGCTGGATCCTTTGTTCAGTCTAGTTTTGATTTGCTCTGCCTGCATGTTTGAATCTTTATTAAAGGGACATTATTCAGTTCATTCTGCCTGCCGCGTCCTGCATTTGAGTCCATCTCCTGCCACTCTCGATGACAGTCAATGCTCTAAAAACTGTGAATATGTACATATAATCCTGCTCAAAGTCTGTAATTTCTACTTTTATGTTGATACAGGTCTTGCGCTTATAACTGGTTGTCATTTTTTATACTGTTCATCCTCACATATTAATTTAGTTTACAGTTTAGTAACATTCATGCCCAGTTACATGCAACTTTTTTTTTTCAAATAAATACATTGATACACAACAGTGACTTCTGGACTCGTTTTTATAAGGCCCTTGTCTTATTTACCTCAAAACAAGATATTGATGTAAGAGAGCAGTTAAGGATAACTGGTGAGGTTGACAATAATACATTAATATAAATATAACAGACTACAAACTTATAATTATGAGTCTGCTATTAACATGCCCAATTATGCACCATTAACACATTTTATCTATTTATATTAACACATTCACAAAAACAAATGTAAGGGGAAAAAATGCAGGTTGCCAGATACATCCATCCAAAATCCTTGTTTTTACATTTTGGTTTGTGAATGAATTAAGCAAGATACAACATGGTAATTACTGAGCTGTAGAGGTGCTGGTAGGTATGTCTAACTTAACACGAAGCCTTTAAGCATAGACAAGAGAGAAGCTATCAGTCTTTTCATCTAACTCTTGGATTTCCTGAAAGGGTGTGCTAGTCATTTAAAGACTATAATGTATCAATGTAGTTTACTTGCCATCCTATATGTTAACATGTAAGTTGTTAATTTAAATTCAGTCTAATGACAGTCATTATATAGGCTATGTGTAATATATGAATGAGTTGTTCATTAAATTTAGCCTGCCAGGACTCAACTTCAGGTAGTTGGAAGACATAGAAATTCTGTGAGTCATTTCCAGCTCTTTGAGGATTTTCAGGATAATGAGCATGATGAAAGCTGGCCAGCTCAAGGCTTTACTTCAGGACCTGAAAGAGGTCATTCTTTCCCCTGGGAGTCCCTCCATCTGACCCCGCCTGAGACTGTGGGAGTCTGAGGGACAAACAGAGGACAGTCGAGTCTACAGACAAATGGACTGTCCGTGTTATTTCTGCTTACTGAGCTGAAGCTTATTTAGTTGTTGCCATAAAATAGTTTGTTCTCATGTCTTCGTAGTGTAGCTGACCACCAGTAAAGAAACAAGCTTTGCTGCTCAACAGGATACAGAAGCCTACAAAATCAAAAGTGTGTGAGTGTGTTTTCAACACTCGCACGCCCAGTCCCCTTGCTGTGCATGCGTCTCGTCGTCCTCGCGCAGGCACAGACTGTTCTCACATGTACCCACACATTCCCCAATGACTCATCTAAAATAACACAAGAGGCATATCAAAATAGACATTAATACCCTCATGAAAATAAACGGTGGGGCCCAGCAGAAATAAACACTGGTCAGCGGGCTGGTCTGTGGGCCGTGAGACTGCAGAGCCTGAAGCCTCTCCTCCAGCTCCAGCACTGTTACAACAACATACCAAACACATCAAGGTCCACAGGGAACTCAGACTGAAGTGACTGAGCAACTCTTCAGGATACCACAAGGTTGTCTGGTGAATAATGGGTGCTTTCACCGGGGCAAAACACTTCAAGGGATATGTGTCAGCAGTAATTTCCGGGGCATGATGACTGACAGAGGTCTACTGGGCTGACTGGACCCATCTGGGGCAAAGGTAAAGCCCTGAATATAAAATAAAGAGTTGGAGAGTAAGAGGAGTGTTTAGTCTGCTGGTGACAGAATATTTAGAGAGCACAATGCCAGGTACATGTGTTTGGGAGATTCTAGTTTTGACTAACAGGCGGTGGTGGCTGGTGACTCAAAAAATTGGGGAAGACATGGAGAACCAGCCCACAACGTCATGCTATTTAATACTAGTTGGCTACTCATCTCCGTCTTGTCATCTTACGTTCACATTATGTTATGTTCCCATGTTCAAATGAATGAACTGTACAGAGACCTTTAGAGGGGCAGGTGCTAAAAGCTTAAAAGGGGCACATGGAACAAGATTTTTAAAACACCAACATAAATTATAGCATAATCTGCTGAATTATAGCAACCCATATTCAAACAGAATGTAAAATGTAATATTATAACTAACTGCATCATACATTGTCCCCCCTCCAATGAAATCAGAGGGGGAAGCAATTTTATATGCCAATAAAACAATTTGCTTTAAAAACAAAAACCTTGAGTGGTGAAAAGACTACTTCTTTAAAAAAAAATGTAACACAGCTTCTACTTATTGTGTTTTCTGGGTTTTTAGTTGGTGTTTGCTCTTCCCTTCATATCTTCCCTGCATTTAGTCTCATTAGCCCTGCTCCCTGTGTCTTCCCCAGCCAATCAGCTCCCAGCCTACCCTCGTGTCTCACCACCTGTTCTTTGTTGTTTCATTAGATCAGTTTGTATTGAAGCCCTGGTTTTTAGTTCAGTCTTGATTGGATCCTTTGTTTTGTTCTGTACTGACGTGTTTGTTCTGCTCTGCCTGCAGAAATAAATCTTTATTAAAAATAGACATTCTTCAGTTCATACTGGTTGCTACATCCTGCACTTGGGTCCATCTCATGCTACTATTCATAATATAAAAAACAGGCTAAATTCAAATTGAATCATGCTCTTTCCACGTGAGTCCAGACAGCTCACTGTAACTCTTCATCAGCTTCAGTGTCCAGGCAAACTACCTACAGCATATTATATAATCTCTTTGCTGCATTCTTGATAAGGAGATAAATTCACACACCAGTAGCAGAGAGAGATTTAACCATCAGAGAAGAAATTGGCCTTAAAATACAAAGATAGAGAGAGGTGTATGTGACTCACATTATCTGATGTCTTCTTCTTTCTTCTTAATTGAAGTATCCATGTCATAACGTCCCAATGTATTGGTGGCTGTTTGTTAACAGAACTTATCCAGTATGATATCATTAGCAACAATGACAAACATGGATAACGGCCCACATTTTCAGATTGTCTCTCCTGGAGGACAGTTGGTTGTGAACATAAAAAGTGGCAGCAATGGTTGTGCAGCAGTTGTTTGGGTTTTTTCTTTTAAAGACAGCTATGGAGAGAAGTTCACATGTCATTTACCACAGCCGCTACATACTGCAAATCAATAACATTGGCATATCAGTACATTCTTGGGCTGATATTTCTTCACCAATCTTATTTTTAAAAACCTGAAACATGATCAAACAGACCAAACCCTAACCCACAAGTCCACAAGACAGGCCCAAAAATATCATCATGTTACTTTACAGTGTCAACATACAATTAAACAGAGCTGTAATTTAAAATCTGACTCATGTCTACAGTCATATTGTTCTTTTTCTGGCTTGGTTAAAACTATCATCACTTAATATATGATATAACATCATTAGCTGCTGTTTGTGATTCATTTTCTTGTTTTCATGAGTGTTTTTCTGGCACAGACACAAAAGCCAGAAAACAACATAACAGCTTGGCAGATTCAGTATGCAAATAATGGATGGGGAAAAAAGAATCTAATCCATTATACTGAAAAAACCTATTGATGAGCTGGAAGCATACAGTCACTGATGTATTTAAGCAGGCTGATCTTTTGACTTTTGACTTTTTTGTGGGGGCCACATGTCAAAAGGCTACTGTTGTCTGACCCGAGGCACACACACCATTAGCAACAACATTACACCCACTAACTTATGTAACCACTGAATATTGAGTTAATGAGTTTTGGTTCTTCCCTAAAAAGACCACCTATGCCATTTCTACAGCTAACATGTTAGGTTTAATTCATTTCTGAACACAATATAATAAATCAGACACACCCAAACATGCTCTTGCTCTGTTTGTTGAGTCATCTTCAGTTCAGTTTATTCATGCTGTGAACACTCAGGATGTGATTTAAGAAAACATGACACTGCCGCAAACACACCAGTCACAGGTGCTCTCTTTGCCAACTGTGGCAGCTGTGTTAGCTGCATATGACAGCAGACATACAAGTGTGTGTCTGTTCGTGTGTGTGTGTGTGTGTGTGTGTGTGTGTGTGTGTGTGTGTGTGTGTGTGTGTGTGTGTGTGTGCATGTGATCTGTTCCTATACTTGGGTACACCTAAGTGACAGCAGATGTCCTTTGCATTCCAGTGTTGATCGTGTGCTGGTGACATGTGTTTGTGTTTATTTGTGAAGCCTTCTGTTATTGTCAGAAATACACTGTGACGGAGCTGAAAGTCCAGCTGTCTGCGTGTGAGTGTCCAAAAACATGACAGCAACATGAACAGGGAGAGACAGAGTAGGGCGATGAACTGGAGCTGCTGCAGGTTTAACACTGGAGCAAGACTGGACATTGGATTTCGAACCAACAATAATTGAGTTTTTCCCCCTTTTGGAGGCACTGAAATAAGCTGTAAACACAAAATTGACATCACCATCGATATGATAAATATGTTTGCAAAGAGTTGCCTAATTACTTACATACAAGCAGACACAAAGCAATATTAGTATTCATTTGGTGTTATATTTCTGGCTATCTGACAAATGTAAGTCCAATATCCACTCACTCTCAGCTGTTTTATTCTCCACTAATTTATGAGACAAATATGTGTTTCTCTGGCTGCTAAATGCGCCACTGAGTTTATCCACTAGCTGTAGTAATGTATAGTTGCTATGTCAGCTGAAAACAGCTACCTATTATAGACACAGTGGATGGAAGCTGTGACAGTGAGCCAGAACAGGCAAAGTTGGGCCTTCAAAACCAAAACAATAAAACTAAAAAATGCTAAAATGCTTCACAAGGTTAAGGGAAACCACAGAGTCACACAAAGCTATTGATCTATTGTTGCTATAAAGAAACCGATTGGTGCTGCTTTAAAATTAAGATGAAAACAACATAAACTGAAAAGATTAGAGAACTGTAAATTAACAATATCTATTTTCCTTTGTTTTTTCTTTTCATAACATACCACCATGAATAAAATCAAACATAGAGCTCAGAATTTATAAGGCTTTGCCTCTTTTTACGCAGGTTGAAGCAAGATGACTAATGACAGTATTAACCTTTATTGTAATATTGTAATCATTCTCTGTGATACAGCCTGCCCTCCTCAAACAGCTCTTAGCTTTCTCATGGTTCTGTTTTTTCTTGCCTCAGCAGTAGACCTGCTGCGTGATGGATGCTGACAAGCAGCAGACAGACAGACATCCGTCTGGGAGGAAACATCATGCATCCTCTGCCGAGCCTCCCACATCCTGACCGATCAATACTGAAGGCAGCTAAAGTTAGCCCTAACAAAGCCAGCATCCTTCCCTTCACTTCAAATACATTACATATTTTGATTGCTTATTGGTGCATTCTTTTAAAAACTGACGTTTAAGATTTAATGGAGCAAACTGATATTGTGACACTAAAAATAAATAGAACAGAAAAATTCATATAAATACACCCTGAAATACAGATTATATCTTTAAAAATGCTTCAAATTTAGTAGGTGATGAATGAATACATTTAAAAAATGAAGACAGCCTGCAAATCATGTCAACATATAGGCTTATAAACTATTAAAAAAGAAAATGGTTAAATAAGAGTGTTGATGATAAAAAAAAGCTATTGCTGCAATCCAAAATATTTTGCAACAAATGCACGACAAATCTTTTGCTGACATTTAGAAAAAATAATAGATACATCACTGTATGTATAGATAGATAGATGGATAGATAGATAGATAGATAGATAGATAGATAGACAGACAGACAGACAGACAGACAGACAGACAGACAGACAGACAGACAGACAGACAGACAGACAGACAGACAGACAGATAGATAGATAGATAGATAGATAGATAGATAGACAGACAGACAGATAGATAGATAGATAGATGGACAGATAGACAGATAGACAGACAGCTGGCTTTATTATCATCATCATCATCAGGTCAATCTGCTCCTCAGGTGGAGCACAGAGAGCTGGAGCAGCCTCTCATGAACAGATGGCAGCCATATTTCCATCTAAGCATGCCTGGCAGCGAGCTGACACAGTAATCTATCTTAGTAGGCAGAAGGACACCACACTGTAACCCATGAACACAATGCTCACACTGTACACACATTTGCAAATGGGGCGTGTAAAATACAGGAATCTATGCTGCAACATATCTGCTGAGAATTGACATTTTTCACCCATACAACTTATGTCACGTTAAGTCACCTATCAGTGTTTGCAGCACCAACCACGAGGAAACCCTGGACACTGTATTACTGTAATATAGATGTGTGTGAAGAGACGGATCTATCAGATATTAATAATTAATCAGTGGATTTATTGTGCTATCAGCAGAGAGAGGTGTGATAACAGCCTTTGTCTGAAGATTTATTGAAGTAAATCAATGGTTCTGTTTAAAGAAGATGATGTCAGAATCATTCACTAAAATTAAATGTAATACGTTCATTGACAAACCGCTTGACACACACCACAAATCCAGACAACTGTGATTTACATAAGTCAAGACCTTGACCGGAAATGCCAAATGATGTACAGAACCAGTACTGGTCTGTTGAGTTGGTCCCATTATGTAGTTCCAGGGCAGTTTGAGTGAAACCAGTTGAATCTCTAATGTCTCTGTGAATGCAAACATTTTTTGTGAAACAAATCATCTGCTCTCCAAACGTCAGTAGCACCAACAGTTCCACAAATGGTTGACTCTCGTTTTTTAAGACTGTTATGTCCAATTTTTATAACAAAGACATTTGCACAAAATTAAATTGACGATTGTTTAATGATGTCTCATTAAAGATATTGTGCTCCGAGCAGGGGCTGTTAACAGTTTTCATGAGAAAAATCAGCTAATAGTGTCAGCCGTATTGCAGCGATCCGTCAGCACCGCAGTGCTTAGGGCTGCTTTTGATTAGTTGGACAATTCTCATGAAACTGATAACTTTGTTAATTAAACCTAATTGAGGTTTAAATAGTAAATTAAATCCACCCTACAGCTTTATCCAGTTTAATACCACCCAACTTTTAATGCTAATTTTAATTCAAATTAAAAATACAGGCAATGTATTCTGTAGAGTTTCGTATTTAAAGGCAAAGCAGAGTGAAATTTGTTGTGGACTGGTTGGTTATTACTCAGCAGTTCGGGCCAGAAAAACATCTCACCTCCATCTGGATTTAGAAAACTGTTGGGGAATCTGTCAGTGTTGATCTGCCCTCCAATAACTCTCAATAACCATCAAGCATCTGCTGACAATCAGGAGAGACTGACTAAAGCAAGTCTTGCATTCTCATCTGTGAGTCCTGCTGGATAACTTTATAACCCGTCCCCTCAGTGTAGACATTCAAACACATATAAACTGGTGTAAAGCACACAAAGAACACTGCAGCAGTATCAAGTGGGATTAATACAAAAGAAGAATTGTTTATGTACTGTATTTATTGCACTCATTGCCTCTGCAGAGTATTTTCTCTTAAAAGAGCCACTGATGAATAGAGAAGAGAGAAATCCACTGTCCCTGCTGTTCAACATTCAACATTTAATTTATACTATAGTTAAAACAGTGGTTCCCAACCTTTTGTTTTGGGGCCCCTTAAGACAAAGTCATGTCTACTTGTAAACCCCCCAATTTTCCCTTCTCAAATAGTTTCATTTAAACACCTTTTAGAGGTTTGTAGAGGTAAAACGTTCTAGTATTTCACATGCAGACAAAAAAAAGGCACAGATCAAAGAAGATTCCCAAAAAAGAATAATAATTTTGTGTAGTAATTTCTTGTTTTTGAGATGGCAATGCTAGTCTGTCCCACCACTTTGAACTCGTGGATGGATACAAAACAACAACCCCCTCATAATGAATTGTAATGACTTTGGGATCTCTCAACACATCTAGAATAAACCGCAAGTCTGCTGCAACTCTCAGGCCACTTTTCTATTTGCCACTGCCCTTAATAAAGCAAATGTGACTTTTGATTCATATCTTACACTGCATTGTAACTTCTTATTCTATCGTAGCCCATTAACTCTGTAATTGTATTTAAATGTCTTTTTCTATTGCTTTAATATTTTGTCTTGATGCTTTTTTTGTAAAGCATTTTGAATTGCCTACATTGTTGATACATGCTATACAAATAAACTTGCCTTGCCTTAACATCCTCTAGCCCCATCATCAGGTCAAATATTAAGCTTGTCCAATAGTTAGGTTTATGACCAAATACCTGCAAAAAAAGAGTGTCCTAACACCCAGGTTGGGAACCACTGCAGTCCTAGATGTTAACAGTTGTGTTAGAGCACAAATGCTGTGCCAATTACGAAGTTGATTACTGATATTTTTAACATTTCCTTAAAACAACAATCAGCGATTGGCTCCATCGATCAAATGCATGACAGAACAGTGCGCATCATTACACAAGTCAAGCTGCAAAGGCTTTCACATGTCTAACGACAGTTGAGTTCAAATCTTCACTTGAGGTCAGTGCAATTTTCCTGTATCCTTGTTTATTGTAAAATGCGATTTGATTTATGCAAGGCAGTTCTGCAAAAGTCCCGCAGCTGTCTTCGGAGAGCAGGGCGCTGGTTGGACTGATGTGTTCCGCCGAGCTGAATTACTGTGACCTTCTGAAATCCTAAATGGAAACACCACTCATGCTCAACTCGGCGCTGCAGGTCACTGAGAGGCTAATGGAGGTGCAGTCCTGAGAGGAGTGGCGCTGTCTTATCTGAGCTGCACACCAACAGTGAGAGAATGACAAATGAAACCAAGCCGTCCAACTGATTGCACGACAAACATGAATACAAAGAGTTATTTATGTTGAACTTGTACTAAGGATTGAACACTATGTGCTTATTTGTAGCCACTCAAAGCTTCGTCTGAAGGGAAGGACACCTTTTTTCTTTTTTTTTTAAATAAAAAAAACAACAAAAAAACAACAAAAAATGACATTTTGAAGGTTAAGTTGCAATGAAAAGCAATGCCAGAAGCTGCCACAAGCAATGTTACGACATAGGATGTAATTTTTCTTTCAACAGCAAATTGAATCTTTTTGGCCATCTAGCAAAGTCAACATAAAGGTCCTCTGAACACCTTTTCAGTTTGCAAAGTCACTCTTTTCTCTAATTTCTCTTATCAGCAGTGCCAGAATAAATCCTCTGGATGTGCTAAAAGATACAGGGGTGATTTTATTAATGAACCTGTATATTCTGAGGGAACATTTATATTGTACAAATTCAAATCATCAAATGAATAGGTCAAATTCTGCTCAGACAACAACTCTGAGAACAGACTTCAAGGTCACTGATCGGTGAGTTGACGATATGAAAACATTTTGGCTTTGTCTGTTACTTATCAATAATGAAGCACAGGCTTTGCTCTCGACGAGGCTATCTGAGGAGCTACCAAGCATACACTCTGAACACTGATAGCCCTTGCACTGATGCATGCTGGGTGGCTGTCCTTGAATCACAGTAGGTTTGTGTTTGTGAATGCTTGCTCAGGAATAAGAGGAGTTATGGATCCTACAGAAGCACCGTACTGATTTTAAATAGTAACAGCTCACTGGAGAACATTTTTACCTTAACTTGTCTTAAAAGCTGCAAAACACAATCACTGATAACTTCAGTCACCCCTTAAATAAGCACAATAACTCATACGGACTGTGTCAGTCACACACACCCATTTTTTCTCTTTTTATTCAGTGATAAATAATTTCCTATGATCATAGGCTTTATGTGTAGACATCCGATCAAGGCAAAGAGACAAATTAGAGGGCACACATTGCCACCATTAGAAAATAATAGCAGAAACAAAAACAATGAGGTAAGAAGTTCTCTTTTTTTATACATTTGTGGTGCTTCTATTTCTGTTACCTATACTGTTGAATGCACAGTGCTTCCTAATACAGAAAATCCTGCCTTTTTGTGTCTGTACATTATTAAACAAAAACAGGTCATGGCACAATACTGAACCAACCGAGGACAGGGCACTGCAGGGTGTATAACTGTTGGTACACATCAGACCGAGAGTGAGAGAAGCTGAGCAGGAAACAGAAATACAGAACAAAACTCTAAGACTTAGCGGTTGAGTTCTGTGATTGTTGCAACACACACACACAAACTTTTCAGTAAAGATGGAAATTGGTCTGTTGTATGCTGCCTACATTGGGTGTAACCATGTAGAGTACAAGCTTATGTGTGAGTTTGTGACTTAATTTGATAACTGATTAATCGGCGTATTTATTTTTCAAGCACAAATGCCACTCGCTGATTCCAGATTTGCTGCAGACCTTTGGAAATGGGGTTCAGGGGTAGATGTGTTAAAGTAACTACAGACCGACTTTGAATTTGGCTCTGATTATCTATAAATATTAAGAGATAGAAGAGGTCTGGATATAGGGCTGTGACAAAAACCCCATTATTGCAATACTGTTGTCATGTGATGCCTACCTCTGGCTTGAGCTTGTTACCGCCATCACCGCATTTAAAAAGTAATATGGTTGTCAGATTTGCTTGCATATACAGTGTGATATACAGTATTACAATGGTGACATAGAAGGCTACATAATACATTGGAGAATGTGCTTTGCCTCTGCTCGTCCAGGCCGTAAGATCTGCGTGAGGAAGCAGAAGCACGGCATCCAAGCTAGGCTTAACGCTAATCTCAGATGACCAATTCTCCCGTCAATCTTTTTCACGTACGTTAACTCCATCGACAATAAACTAGACTATCCAAGACTGCTTCTGACCTCCTGGAGAGAAATGAAATGCTGTGCCCTCATCTTCACTGAAACATGGCTGCAAAACTGCTATCCAGCAAGCCGGGCTAACTGCTCTCTGGTTGGACAGAATTCGGTTGGTAAACCGCCAAACTACGGGGATATGTTGGTTTTTCACTGTGGTCACTGTCCATATGGATATAATGTGTTGTAGTGGGAAATATTAGGTTGAAAGAGAAAAATTTTGTGTTTTGATGCTTTCTGCAACAGAATAATGGATATTTAACATTTTTACCCATTGATGGTTGAAGAACATTGTTTTGTTTTTTTTGGAAAGATTATATAATCTTGTCTTATATTTCCACATCAAAATACATAATTTTCACCATCTTCTGAGATTTAGGAGACAAACCAATCAATTGAGAAATTAATCGAACAATAACTGACTGAAAACAATTGTAAATTGCAGCACTAATATTTTAATCTGTGTGTGTGTGTGTTTTACATTCACAAACCTCAAGAGCAGCCCTCTGAGGCACAGCCCCATGCATGGACCGGACCTGCAGTCCCAGTGCCTTCATTGTCATTCAAACACAAGAAAAAAAATGCTCCTGGCTCGCTCATTTCCTGTCCAACGTTAAAGGAGAATACCACCAATTTTCAGCATTCAAATATGTTATTTTAACACCTTAATGCGACTACAGCTTCTGTTTATAAAAGTCAATACTGTCTGCTATAATTGGCAATATACAAATCCATCTCACCCCCCCACCCCCACACCACAGTGATGAACATCTTTGAAAAATCCTTTGAAAAGACCACAGTACTTGTGGCTGTACTTTACAGAATTAAGATTATCACTACAAATACAGGAGGTGTTAATGCTTAGATGGATATTATAAATTCACAGTCTTCTATTTATTGGCAGAGGATGTGCATCAGTGTCATGGGCTAAGCTTAGCAAAACAGCTGTCTACACTCAACTACTTATTCTGCTGTTCTAGTATAGCATAGAAATAACATAATGCAAGGTCTTACATTGAGTGGCATTCTCCTTTATGGTGCCTGACCTCCCGTTCTGCTTGGGCTCAGAGAACAAGGTCTGCGCTCGCAGCCCAGGGAGGTCACCCCTCCTTGCTACCTGCTCCTGGGCTGCGGCTGGTTGGAGACAAAGAGGCGGCACACCTGCACCTTCCTCTCGTCCACAGAAGTGTGTGTGTGCTGGCTCAGACAGCTGGGATCACAGCTGCTCTCCCCAACCACACACCTGGGGCCCTAGTGACGTGACAGGCGAGAATAAACCCTGCTCTACAGCCAAGCTGGCAGAAACCCCCCTTCCCCCTCAAGGGTTCAGTTCAGTGAACCTCATTTACACTCAAACTACTTCAGTGGAAAGGCAAGGGGGGGTTGGAAAAAAAA
The DNA here is from genome assembly GCF_963691925.1 of Scomber scombrus. Classification (NCBI taxonomy): domain Eukaryota; kingdom Metazoa; phylum Chordata; class Actinopteri; order Scombriformes; family Scombridae; genus Scomber; species Scomber scombrus. The sequence goes on from NC_084987.1 coordinate 14,732,798, forward strand.
AAACAGAACAGAAAATGTACAGCAACAGAAAAACACACAACTGAAATAGCAAAGAGAAGCCAAAAATAGCAACAGGAGCGGTCGTGACAGCGCGGATGTGTGCTGAGGGTGGGGGGGCGCGGCTGGGAGTCAAGTTGAGGACTGGCTGGAGTGGTCCTCAAGAACTGTGTGCCAGCGTTGTGCCTGCGGTTGCCATGACAGCAGCACATTAAGCACCCTTTCCAATAGAACAACAACAGAGAGACGGCCATATTTTAAATCAACAGTAGCAGGGTGCTGCAACAGCCTCAGCTGCCCTCTCTCACACTCCTCCACCACTTTGTGCCCACATCTCCCCCTTTAGTGTTTTGTTCGTTTATTCGTTTTCCTCTTTTAGTAGTAGTAGGTACTCCGTGGTGCTGCGGTCCACTTGACACATAATCAAAGACTTCCCTGTTTCAGGCTTCCGGCCAGAGTTTGTTGTTTTTTGATTTTCAGTCATTGTGTGTTTTGTAAATCCCATACATTTCTCAGAGCCTCCCGTGTCAGTCCAGAGGCAGGCGTGGTCAAGTCCTCAGCCTGGGAGACAAACTTTGCCTGCAAACAGCAGTCCTACTATGGTGAAGAAGATGGAGAGGACAAACAGCACGTACGAGGAGCCGACCACCGTGTTGTTGGGCAGCTTGTACGGCTGGCCTCCCACCTCATTGATATAGAAGCCTATGGGGAAGATGAGCGCCGCCATGCAGAACAGGATCACTGGAAGGAAAGGAGCGAGAGAGAGAAAAAATTAGTTCACTGCACACTTAAAAACTATTCTTGTTGCTCTGCACGGACACACAACTTCATTCACTGTCTCAATGTTATTAAAATTACAAACCAAACTGGATGAAATTTTGGGTTTAAGGAAAAAATTAAATATGGATACATGACTTCAGCCTACGCTGTAGTCTTCACTCTCCACACAAGATGCAGAAAATTTACCGTGAACTCACTCAGCTTGAGCAGGAAGTGCAGGCTGCTCCAATTTAATTCAATTTTAGCAAGTTCATTAGCGATGTACAATAGTGCCTTTCAAATGGCTTTGAAGGGGGAATTACACAAAGCAGACTCATGGTATGCTCAGTGATCAGCGTGACTCCACCTCACGTTTGTGTGAAATAAAGAGAAACTCTCGGCCCGATGCACTTTGATACAAACATGAATGTTTCAATATTTCATTTAAAAACAGGTAAAGTGTTGCATAAATTATACATTATTCACACAAATGTAAACTAACTGGAGGCAAAGCTGCTCAGACGAACCAAAATCTGGCTGCACATTCTTTTTTTGCCCCTGGCTGTAGAAATGACTGACTCATTGCTCATTTCACAACAAAGTCTTTATAACTAGCTTGAACATTAAGGACCTGACAGATTTAATTGTTGAAAATAATTATCATTATCACGAGTGTTTTCTGCCACGTCACTTAAAGCAAGGTGATCGCAGTGCTACACGAGTGTGAAGATGA